>NW_021823195.1:2826999-2844499 GCF_901001165.1 Salmo trutta
GAAAGGAAAGAGAGAGAGAGAGGGGGATAAAAAGGGAGGAGAAGGTAAATGTCAGCCTGGACAATCTGTGTCAATAGAATATGGGAGTATAGATTTAGCCAAAGCTTCCTCTACCATACCTGAGGATTTGGAAGTGATTACTGTGGGCTGCTGGCCCATGTTCTCTAGATAAACAGCAGGTTATATAAAGATTCTCTGAACATGAACATTTACATTTAGGTCATTTAGCAGACGCTCTTATCCAGAGCGACTTACAGTAGTGAATGCATACATTTCATACATGGCTCCCCGTGGGAATCGAACCCACAACCCTGGCATTGCAAACACCATGCGTTGCAAACACCATGCTCTACCAACTGAGCTACAGTGATTACTGTGGGCTGCTGGCCCATGTTCTCTAGATAAACAGCAGGTTATATAAAGACTCTGAACATGAAGTGATTACTGTGGGCTGCTGGCCCATGTTCTCTAGATAAACAGCAGGTTATATAAAAACATGCAGGCAGAAGAACAGCACAGATGAAGCTCAAAACAGAATGATGGATTCAAATGAACAAGGGTTGTGAGGTTGCAAAGGGAGGGAAAAAGCAGACGATAACGATCATATCCAGCCAGACCAGACCAACAGAGCACAGAGAGACATCATGCGTTATGAATTGTTACTGCTACACCAGGCTGTATCATGCTGAATGCTGAGAGAGAGATAGATACATGGGTTGGACTGTGTGGTGGTCCATGCTGTCCAAGACATATATCCATTCTCATATCTTCAATGTGCTTCAGACTACCCTATACACAATGCCCAAGTCCCCATAGGAAAACCAAACCGTTGTCCTAGAAAATGTCAAATCAAAACTAGAGACGTCTGTACATGGACATCCCTGGTCATCTGTAGATTGCCACGGGAATCAGGAATCACTGGTTTATTATGGGATATTTTTAGTTCCAATGAATGAATCCACTGCAGATAGAATCTCAGTAATAACTCATAGTTCTAACACTTCCATGAAGGTGACGAAGATTAGACTGGTCCCAGATCTGTTTGTGAAGGTTGATTAGACTGGTCCCAGATCTGTTTGTGAAGGTTGATTAGACTGGTCCCAGATCTGTTTGTGAAGGTTGATTAGACTGGTCCCAGATCTGTTTGTGAAGGTTGATTAGACTGGTCCCAGATCTGTTTGTGAAAGTTGATTAGACTGGTCCCAGATCTGTTTGTGAACATTGATTAGACTGGTCCCAGATCTGTTTGTGAAGGTTGATTAGACTGGTCCCAGATCTGTTTGTGAAGGTGGCGTTGATTAGACTGGTCCCAGATCTGTTTGTGAAGGTGGCGTTGATTAGACTGGTCCCAGATCTGTTTGTGAAGGTTGATTAGACTGGTCCCAGATCTGTTTGTGAAGGTTGATTAGACTGGTCCCAGATCTGTTTGTGAAGATTGATTAGACTGGTCCCAGATCTGTTTGTGAAGGTTGATTAGACTGGTCCCAGATCCGTTTGTGAAGGTGGCGTTGACTAGACTGGTCCCAGATCTGTTTGTGAAGGTTGATTAGACTGGTCCCAGATCTGTTTGTGAAGGTTGATTCGACTGGTCCCAGATCTGTTTGTGAAGGTTGATTAGACTGGTCCCAGATCTGTTTGTGAAGGTTGATTAGACTGGTCCCAGATCTGTTTGTGAAGGTGGCGTTGGTTAGACTGGTCCCAGATCTGTTTGTGAAGGTGGCGTTGATTAGACTGGTCCCAGATCTGTTTGTGAAGGTTGATTAGACTGGTCCCAGATCTGTTTGTGAACGTTGATTAGACTGGTCCCAGATCTGTTTGTGAAGGTTGATTCGACTGGTCCCAGATCTGTTTGTGAAGGTTGATTAGACTGGTCCCAGATCTGTTTGTGAAGGTTGATTAGACTGGTCCCAGATCTGTTTGTGAAGGTGGCGTTGGTTAGACTGGTCCCAGATCTGTTTGTGAAGGTGGCGTTGATTAGACTGGTCCCAGATCTGTTTGTGAAGGTTGATTAGACTGGTCCCAGATCTGTTTGTGAAGATTGATTAGACTGGTCCCAGATCTGTTTGTGAAGGTTGATTAGACTGGTCCCAGATCTGTTTGTGAAGGTTGATTAGACTGGTCCCAGATCTGTTTGTGAAGGTTGATTAGACTGGTCCCAGATCTGTTTGTGAAGGTTGATTAGACTGGTCCCAGATCTGTTTGTGAAGGTGGCGTTGGTTAGACTGGTCCCAGATCTGTTTGTGAAGGTGGCGTTGATTAGACTGGTCCCAGATCTGTTTGTGAAGGTTGATTAGACTGGTCCCAGATCTGTTTGTGAAGATTGATTAGACTGGTCCCAGATCTGTTTGTGAAGGTTGATTAGACTGGTCCCAGATCTGTTTGTGAAGGTTGATTAGACTGGTCCCAGATCTGTTTGTGAAGGTTGATTAGACTGGTCCCAGATCTGTTTGTGAAGGTTGATTAGACTGGTCCCAGATCTGTTTGTGAAGGTGGCGTTGACTAGACTGGTCCCAGATCTGTTTGTGAAGGTTGATTAGACTGGTCCCAGATCTGTTTGTGAAGGTGGTGTTGATCAAATGGTACCCCTAAACCCCATAGGGCCTGGTCAAATGGTACCCTATACCCCATAGGCTCTGGTCAAATGGCACCCTATACCCCATAGGCCCTGGTCAAATGGTACCCCTATACCCCATAGGCCCTGGTCAAATGGTACCCCTATACCCCATAGGCCCTGGTCAAATGGTACCCCTATACCCCATAGGCCCTGGTCAAATGGTACCCTATACCCCATAGGCCCTGGTCAAATGGTACCCTATACCCCATAGGGCCTGGTCAAATGGTACCCTATACCCCATAGGCTCTGGTCAAATGGTACCCTATACCCCATAGGCCCTGGTCAAATGGTACCCTATACCCCATATGCCCTGGTCAAATGGTACCCTATACCCCATTGGCCCTGGTCAAATGGTACCCTTATACCCCATAGGCCCTTGTCAAATGGCACCCTATACCCCATAGGCCCTGGTCAAATGGTACCCCTATACCCAATAGGCCCTGGTCAAATGGCACCCTATACCCCATAGGCCCTGGTCAAATGGTACCCTATACCCCATAGGCCCTGGTCAAATGGTACCCTATACCCCATAGGGCCTGGTCAAATGGTACCCTATACCCCATAGGCTCTGGTCAAATGGTACTCTATACCCCATAGGCCCTGGTCAAATGGTACCCTATACCCCATAGGCCCTGGTCAAATGGTACCCTATACCCCATTGGCCCTGGTCAAATGGTACCCCTTTACCCCATAGGCCCTTGTCAAATGGCACCCTATACCCCATAGGCCCTGGTCAAATGGTACCCCTATACCCCATAGGCCCTGGTCAAATGGCACCCTATACCCCATAGGCCCTGGTCAAATGGTACCCTATACCCCATAGGCCCTGGTCAAATGGTACCCTATACCCCATAGGCCCTGGTCAAACGGTACCCCTATACCCCATAGGCCCTGGTCAAATGGTACCCTATACCCCATAGGCCCTGGTCAAATGGAACGTATACCCCATAGGCCCTGGTCAAATGGTATCCTATACCCCATAGGCCCTGGTCAAATGGTACCCTATACCCCATAGGCCCTGGTCAAATGGTACCCCTATACCCCATAGGCCCTGGTCAAATGGCACCCTATACCCCATAGGCCCTGGTCAAATGGTACCCTATACCCCATAGGCCCTGGTCAAATGGTACCCTATACCCCATAGGCCCTGGTCAAATGGTACCCTATACCCCATAGGGCCTGGTCAAATGGTACCCTATACCCCATAGGCTCTGGTCAAATGGTACCCTATACCCCATAGGCCCTGGTCAAATGGTACCCTATACCCCATAGGCCCTGGTCAAATGGTACCCTATACCCCATTGGCCCTGGTCAAATGGTACCCCTATACCCCATAGGCCCTTGTCAAATGGCACCCTATACCCCATAGGCCCTGGTCAAATGGTACCCCTATACCCCATAGGCCCTGGTCAAATGGCACCCTATACCCCATAGGCCCTGGTCAAATGGTACCCTATACCCCATAGGCCAGCGATACGGTATTATCCAGATACTATACGGTATTCAGATACTATACGGGTGGGGAACATGGCTCTGGGTCTACACGCCCTGGGTGGGGAACATGGCTCTGGGTCTACACACCCTGGGTGGGGAACATGGCTCTGGGTCTACACGCCCTGGGAGGGGAACATGGCTCTGCGTCTACACACCCTGGGTGGGGAACATGGATCTGGGTCTATACACCCTGGGAGGGGAACATGGCTCTGGGTCTACACGCCCTGAGTGACAGACACACTGCTGCCCTTCAGGGGAAGACATGCCGTTTACAAATCAATGCCAATATACACAATTAGAAGTCTGTTTAGGAAGACATTGTAATGTAAGTAAATGAGGCATTCACACAGTAGTAGACGAACTGTGTTCGGATCTTCTAAAGACATTTTGATCATCCCTGTAGTGAGACTACAGCTCAAGCATTCCAGGAGACTTGCTCAGTGGTTTAGCAGATAAGGCTGAAAAATAATTTTAATTTGGTTCTGTTTTAAGTAATATACAGTATTCCATTTAGGAGACATTTTTTTTAATCCACAAGACAATGATGGCTAAGTCATTGGGGCGGCAGGGTAGCCTAGTGGTTAGAGCATTGGGCTAGTAACCGAAAGGTTGCGAGTTCAAATCCCTGAGCTGACAAGGTAAAAATCTGTCGTTCTGCCCCCTGAACAAGGCAGTTAACCCACTGTTCCCTGGTAGGCCGTCACTGAAAATAAGAATTTGTTCTTAACTGACTTGCCTAGTTAAATAAAGGTAAAATAAAACATTTCTACTATGTACAATCTGCCCTTCTCTCTCCAGCTTGGCTTTCGAAGTTGCCTTCCAACTAACTCTTCTATCGAACATCAGACAAATCTCAGAGAAAGACTCACGTAGTGAATTCAAGGCTCTTTCCTGGGTTGGTGGAAAGGTTCAAAGTTCACCTGGTTCATCCTTCCTTCTTTAAGGTTTGCTGCCCCTGTTATCACCGAGCCTGTCTCTCCTCTCTGGGGAGGTTCCCAGTGCTTGGAAGGCCTCTCCGGGGAGGTTCCCAGTGCTTGGAAGGCCCGTCTCTCCTCTCTGGGGAGGTTCCCAGTGCTTGGAAGGCAGCCACGGTTCGTCCTTTATTTAAAGGGGTGATCCTAACCGTTATAGGCCGATTTCTATCTTGCCCGGTTAATCAAAAGTGTTGAGAAAACTTGTCAATAATCAACTGACTGGTATTCAATCTGGTTTCCGCTCAGGTTATGGATGTGTCACTGCAACCTTAAAAGGTAATAAATGATGACCTTGATTGTAAGTAATGTTGTGCTGCTGTTTTTATTGACTTGGCCAAAGCTTTTGATACGGTAGACCATTCCATTCTTGTGGGCCGGCTAAGGAGTATTGGCGTCTCTGAGGGGTCTTTGGTCTGGTTTACTAACTACCTCTGTCAAAGAGTGCAGCCTATAAAGTCAGAACATCTGCGGTCTCAGCCACTGCCCATCTACGTAGCGTTGCGGTGCCTCTACCTAGCGTTGGTTCTACCTAGCGTTGAGGTGTCTCTATGTAGCGTTGAGGTGTCTCTACGTAGTGTTGTCTCTACGTAGCATTGCGGTGTCTCTACGTAGCGTTGCGGTGTCTCTACGTAGCGTTGCGGTGTCTCTACGTAGCGTTGCGGTGTCTCTACGTAGCGTTGCGGTGTCTCTACGTAGCGGTGCGGTGTCTCTACGTAGCGGTGCGGTGTCTCTACGTAGCGTTGCGGTGTCTCTACGTAGCGGTGCGGTGTCTCTACGGAGCGTTGCGGTGTCTCTACGTAGCGTTGCGGTGTCTCTACGTAGCGGTGCGGTGTCTCTACGTAGCGTTGCGGTGTCTCTACGTAGCGGTGCGGTGTCTCTACGGAGCGTTGCGGTGTCTCTACGTAGCGTTGCGGTGTCTCTATGTAGTGTTGCGGTGCCTCTACGTAGTGTTGCAGTGTCTCTATGTAGCGTTGCGGTGTCTCTATGTAGCGTTGCGGTGTCTCTATGCAGTGTTGCGGTGTCTCTATGTAGTGTTGTGGTGTCTCAAATGCTGACACAACACATCCAAGTATATCTGACCATATTATGAAAGAAAAAAATGTGGAAGAGGTGACGATATTGCCACTCTTATTTGCCCCCAGGCTCAACGTCAACAGCGAAGAGGCGACTCCGGGATGCTGGCCTTTTAGGCAGAGTTGCAAAGAAAAAGCCATATCTCAGACTGACCAATAAAAAGTAAAGATTAAGATGGGCAAAAGAACACAGACACTGGACAGAGGAACTCTTCACTGTTGACGTTGAGACTGGTGTTTTGCAGGTACTATTTAATAAAGCTGTCAGTTGAGGACTTGTGAGGCGTCTGTTTCTCAAACTAGACACTCTAATGTACTTGTCCTCTTGCTCAATTGTGCACCGGGGCCTCCCACTCTTTCTATTCTGGTTAGAGCCAGTTTGCTCTGTTCTGTGAAGGGAGTAGTACACAGCGTTGTACGAGATCTTCAGTTTCTTAGCAATTTCTCGAATGGAATAGCCTTCATTTCTCAGAACAAGAATAGACTGGCGAGTTTCAGAAGAAAGGTCTTTGTTTCTGGCCATTTTGAGCCTGTAATCGAACCTACAAATGTTGATGCTCCAGATACTCAACTAGTCTAAAGAAGGCCAGTTTTATTGCTTCTTTAAATCAGAACAACAGTTTTCAGCTGTGCTAACATAATTGCAAAAGGGTTTTCTAATGATCAATTAGCCTTTTTAAAATGATAAACTTGGATTAGCTAACACAACGTGCCATTGGAACACAGGAGTGATGGTTGCTGATATTGGGCCTCTGTACGCCTATGTAGATATTCCATAATAAAGTAATCGACACCCTGCGTGTGTTTACAGACAACGTACAGATAAAATAAACAAATTAGATTTAACTTGCACTAAATGTGATGGATGGTATGTAAATTACTATAGTTTAGCATCATCACAAGTGGAGGAAGCAACAAGCCTGGAGGCAAATCCACAGTACAGACATGCACTACCCAGGACTGGAAAGGGGGGGGGGCAGAGTAGGGGGGGCAGAGAGGGGGGGCAGAGAGGGGGGGGCAGAGTAGGGGGGGGGCAGAGTAGGGGGGGCAGAGTAGGGCGGGGGGGCAGAGTAGGGGGGGCAGGGAGGGGGGCAGAGTAAGGGGGGCAGGGAGGGGCAGAGTAGGGGCGGGTAGGGGGGGCAGAGTGGGGGGGCAGGGTAGGGCAGATTGGGGGGGGCAGAGTAGGGGGGGCAGGGAGGGGGGGCAGAGTAGGGGCGGGGAGGGGGGGCAGAGTAGGGCAGGGAAGAGTGGGGAGGGGCAGAGTAGGGAGGGCAGGGAGGGGGGGGCAGAGTAGGGCAGGGGGGGCAGAGAGGCAGAGTGGGGGGGCAGAGTAGGGCAGGGAGGGGGGCCAGAGTGGGGGGGGCAGAGTAGGGGGGGCAGGGAGGGGGGGCAGAGTAGGGCAGGGAAGGGGGGCAGAGTGGGGGGGCAGAGTAGGGAGGGCAGAGAGGGGGGGCAGAGTAGGGCAGGGGGGGCAGAGTAGGGGCGGGGAGGCAGAGTGGGGGGGGCAGAGTAGGGCAGGGAGGGGGGGCAGAGTGGGGGGGGCAGAGTAGGGGGGGCAGGGAGGGGCAGGGGAGGGGGGGCAGAGAGGGGGGGGGCAGAGTAGGGGGGCAAAGAGGGGGGGGCAGAGTAGGGGGGGCAGAGTAGGGCAGAGGGGGCAGAGTAGGGGGGGCAGAGTAGGGGGGGTACTTACCGACATGGCAGCATGGTCATTGCAGTTATTCTGAGCAGAACCAGAACCACCCAAACAAATGAAACATGTCCAGAATAGGAGGGAGAGAAAGGATGGCAACAATAAATGAACAGGAAAAGAAAAACCAGAGACAGAACCAGCATGCTTAGCAGAGGAAGTTAAATCAGATCAGAGACAGACCCAGCATGCTTAGCAGAGGAAGTTAAATCAGATCAGAGACGGACCCAGCATGCTTGGCAGAGGAAGTTAAATCAATAGAGAAATCAATTATAGATTTACATCACAGTGGGAGACAGAGGAGACATTCCTTAAGAAAAACAACGTCTTAAAAAACGAAACCGGAATAAAAAAAAAAACCTGGAAATGATTGTATACAAGATAAGGAAGCTGGTGTACAGAGCAAGCAGCAAAGCAGTCGACCAGCAACAGGTCTGGTTTGGGGTTCACCAGCAACAGGTCTGGTTTGGGGTTCCACCAGCAACAGGTCTGGTTTGGGGTTCACCAGCAACAGGTCTGGTTTGGGGTTCCACCAGCAACAGGTCTGGTTTGGGGGTTCCACCAGCAACAGGTCTGGTTTGGGGTTCCACCAGCAACAGGTCTGGTTTGGGGTTCCACCAGCAACAGGTCTGGTTTGGGGTTCCACCAGCAACAGGTCTGGTTTGGGGTTCCACCAGCAACAGGTCTGGTTTGGGGTTCCACCAGCAACAGGTCTGGTTTGGGGTTCCACCAGCAACAGGTCTGGTTTGGGGTTTCACCAGCAACAGGTCTGGTTTGGGGTTCCACCAGCAACAGGTCTGGTTAGGGGTTCTACCAGCAACAAGTGTGGTTTGGGGTTGCACCAGCAACAGGTCTGGTTTGGGGTTCCACCAGCAACAGGTCTGGTTTGGGGTTCCACCAGCAACAGGTCTGGTTTGGGATTTCCCCAACAACAGGTTTCACCAGCATTCCTCCTCCTCCGAACACGGCGAGTTGAGTTGATGCCAAAGAGCTCCATTTTGGTCTCATTTGACCGCAACACTTTCACCCAGTTGTCCTCTGAATCATTCAGATGTTCATTGGCAAACTTCAGACGGGCATATATATGTGCTTTCTTGAGCAAGGGGACCTTGCGGGCGCTGCAGGATTTCAGTCCTTCACGGCGTAGTGTGTTACCAATTGTTTTCTTGGTGACTATGGTCCCAGCTGCCTTGAGATCATTGACAAGATCCTCCCGTGTAGTTCTGGGCTGATTCCTCACCGTTCTCATGATCATTGCAACCCCACGAGGTGAGATCTTGCATGGAGCCCCAGGCCGAGGGAGATTGACAGTTCTTTTGTTTCTTCCATTTGCGAATAATCGCCCCAACTGTTGTCACCTTCTCACCAAGCTGCTTGGCGATGGTCTTGTAGCCCATTCCAGCCTTGTGTAGGTCTACAATCTTGTCCCTGACATCCTTGGAGAGCTCTTTGGTCTTGGCCATGGTGGAGAGTTTGGAATCTGATTGATTGATTGCTTCTGTGGACAGGTGGGAGCCAGAAATCTTTCTGATTGAGAGGGGGTCAAATACTTATTTCCCTCATTAAAATGCTAATCAATTTATAACATTTTTGACATGCGTTTTTCTGGATTTTTTTCTTGTTATTCTGTCTCTCACTGTTCAAATAAACCTACCATTAAAATTATAGACTGATCATTTCTTTGTCAGTGGGCAAACGTACAAAACCAGCAGGGGATCAAATACTTTTTCCCCCCTCACTCTACATAACTCCAACACTGAATACACATTATTGCAGTACAGGATTCCAACACATACACCTATTACTGCAGTACAGGACTGCATCCATGCCACAGTGGATATCATCAACAGCTTCACTCAACCCAATGAGAAGCACAGTAGATACAATCCACCACCGTCACGTAACACTGATACAAGAACAACAACACTTCAACAAACAAACTACCACAATAACTCACAACAACAACAAAAACTCCATCTCCCAGAGTTCCCCTGCCTGCGCGGAGGGGGGGGGGGGGGGCGTGGCTAACTCACCGGCAGGTGTGTGAAGACCTGGAAGGTGCTGCGGAGGAAGTTGATGAGGTCCATAAGGTATCCACTGGCCTGGCCGTCTGACTCCGGCATGCCCCAATCATAGTCTGCCAGCTGGATAAACTCGTCTATCTTCTGGTTTAGTTTGGTGTAGATCTCTCCCTCCGCTGCATGACGTGCATCCTAGACACAGCAGACAGGGAACACCAACACGTCAGTACTACTGACTGAATGAGCTGAACGCCAGGTAATACTACGTCAGTACTACTGACTGAATGAGCTGAACGCCAGGTAATACTACATCAGTACTACGGAGGTTACTACTGAATGAGCTGAACGCCAGGTAATACTACGTCAGTACTACATCAGTAGTACTGACAGAATGAGCTGAACGGCAGGTAATACTACGTCAGTACTACGGAGGTTACTACGGACAGAATGAGCTGAACGCCAGGTAATACTACGTCAGTACTACTGACTGAATGAGCTGAACGCCAGGTAATACTACATCAGTACTACGGAGGTTACTACTGAATGAGCTGAACGCCAGGTAATACTACGTCAGTACTACATCAGTAGTACTGACAGAATGAGCTGAACGGCAGGTAATACTACGTCAGTACTACGGAGGTTACTACGGACAGAATGAGCTGAACGCCAGGTAATACTACGTCAGTACTACTGACAGAATGAGCTTAACGCCAGGTAATACTACGTCAGTGCACATTGATGAACGACGCTGAACTACCGGAAGCTCTGGAAAGTTTATAACAGTTCCCTTAATTCCACCAATAACCATGTTTTGAGCCTGCGGCAACACAAAGAGAAGAGACTTACGACTAAATGAATATACCTTAACTATGTTTGTTTATTAGTTATATCTAATTAGTGAAGTAGAAACACCGGTGGAGAATTCAGACAGAAATGACCCAAGGATTTCCTACACTACCTTAAAGGTGGAAAGGCCGTAGAGCCGCGTGGTGTGTACGGTCTCTGGTGAGATGTTGGTGATGTTGGTGATGAAGTCCTCCAGGTATTTACAGGCCTGCTCCAGATGGGTTGTGTTGATGATGATCTGGACTAACTGCAATACAACAACAACAACAAAGAGAGACGTAACGAGACCAACTGTTAAATATATCAGCACTTTTCTTAAATAATTCCCTCATCAAATAAAGGTGAAAAAGAACAAAAATATGTTTTGGGGGGGGGGGGTCACCACACCTTGAAGAAACACTTTTATTTTTTTAGTAAACAATTATTAGCATCCCTGTATATAGCCTCCACATTGACTCTGTACCGGTACCCCCCTGTATATAGCCTCCACATTGACTCTGTACCGGTACCCCCTGTATATAGCCTCCACATTGACTCTGTACTGGTACCCCCTGTATATAGCCTCCACATTGACTCTGTACCGGTACCCCCCTGTATATAGCCTCCACATTGACTCTGTACCGGTACCCCCTGTATATAGCCTCCACATTGACTCTGTACCGGTACCCCTGTATATAGTCTCCACATTGACTCTGTACCGGTACCCCCTGTATATAGCCTCCACATTGACTCTGTACCGGTACCCCCTGTATATAGCCTCCACATTGACTCTGTACCGGTACCCCCCTGTATATAGCCTCCACACTGACTCTGTACCGGTACCCCCTGTATATAGCCTCCACATTGACTCTGTACCGGTACCCCCTGTATATAGCCTCCACATTGACTCTGTACCAGTACCCCCTGTATATAGCCTCCACATTGACTCTGTACCCCCTGTATATAGCCTCCACATTGACTCTGTACCCCCTGTATATAGTCTCACTATTGTTACTGCTCTTTAATTACTTTAATTTCTTATTTTTTAAACTGCATTGTTGGTTAGAGGCTTGCAAATAATCATGTCACTGTAAGGTTGTATTCGGCACTTAACTTGTACCTAATAAACTGTCCGGGATACCTTCCAATTAGTGGATTGGGCTATTTCAGCCACACCCATTGCTGCCACGTGTATAAAATCGAGCACACACCTATGCAAATCTCCATAGACACACATTGGCAGTAGAATGGCCTTACTGAAGAGCTCAGTCACTTTCAACGTGGCACCTCCATCAGCTTTCCAACAAGTCAGTTCATCAAATTTCTGTCCTGCTAGAACTGCCCCCAGTCAACTGTAAGTGCTGTTATAGTGAAGTGGACATGTCTAGGAACAACAACGGCTCAGCCGCGAAGTGGTAGGCTACACAAGCTCACAGAACGGGGGGGTGCCAAGTGTTGAATCGCGTAAAAATAATTCTCGGTTGCAACACTCACTACTAAGTTCCAAACTGCCGCTGGAAGCAACGTCAGCACAAGAACTGTTTGTCGGGAGCTTCATGAAATGGGTTTCCATGGCCGAGCAGTCGCATACAAGCCTATGATCACCATGCGCAATGCCAAGCGTCGACTGGAGTGGTCTAACGATGGTCTCTGGAGCAGTGGAAACGCGTTCTCTGGCGTGATGAATCACGCTTCACCATCTGGCAGTCCGACGGACAAATCTGGGTTTGGCGGATGCCAGGAGAACGCTACCTGCCTGAATGCATAGTGCCAACTGTAAAGTTAGATGGAGGAGGAATAATGGTCTGGGGCTGTTTTTCATGGTTCGAGCTACGAGCCTTAGTTCCAGTGAAGGGATATCTTAATGTTACAGCATACAATGACATTCTAATTGATTCTGTGCTTCCAACTTTGTGGCAACAGTTTGAGGAAGGCCCTTTCCTGTTTCAGCAGGAAGACCCCCGTGCACAAAGCGAGGTCTATAGAGAAATGTTTTGCCGCGATCGGTGTGGAAGAACTTGACTGTCCGGCACAGAGCCCTGACTTCAACCCCATCGAACACCTTTGGGATGAAAGCAAGTTCCTGCAGCAATGTTCCAACATCTAGCAGAAAGCCTTCCCAGTAGAGGGGGGGGGGGGGACCAACTCCATATTAATGCCTTCCCTGAAGAGTGGAGGCTGTTTTTGCAGTAAAGGGGGACCAACTCCATATTAAAGCCTTCCCTGAAGAGTGGAGGCTATTATAGCAGTAAAGGGGGGACCAACTCCATATTAATGCCCATGATATTGGAATGAGGTGTTGGATGAGCAGGTCTCCCCATACTTTAGGTCATGTAGGGTATAATGTACTGTACCTCAGTTAGTCCTATATGGGGTTTCTTGATGAGGTTCTGTAGACAGCCACTCAGTGTCCTCGTCAACAACAGGTTGGTGGATTTACGGAGCATGTCATCGATCTCTGTCCAGCTGAAAACACAAACCCAAAACAAAACCATAAAGAGAAGTGATGTTTCACAAAAGTTCCCGAACTTTTCTATTCTCATAGTTTCTACAGATTGTAAATTAAAAGATTTTGATTAACAGTATTATAATTATTGATCGATTGACTATGACTTTTCAGATCATCCAGCAGTGCTATTTGCAGAGTTCACGCCATTCCTGAACCTGCGACCAAAAAACAAGCTACATATGGACAGTACTTCCCCGTAGCTCAGTTGGTAGAGCATGGTGTTTGCAACACCAGGGTTGTGGGTTCGATTCCCACGGGGGGCCAAGTACGAATAAAAAAAAATAAAAAAAAAAATGTATGAAATGAAAATGAAATGTATGCATTCACTACTGTAAGTTGCTCTGGATAAGAGCGTCTGCTAAATGACTAAAATGTACTACAACAAACAATCAAATGATTCTGTCTCTTCACAGCAACATCTGCAGATAACATTCTATTGGTTGCAAGAATTTTGAACAATTTAAATTAAAAAAAATCTAAGTTGTGTGTTGTTTTGTGTATCAATTCATAAACCATGTGTCATAGAATCGGTACATTGAAAATCTCTTCCGAACTATTTAGCAATCTGTACAGCACAGGTGTACATTTTTTTGGTCCTTAAAATGAAAGCATTATACTTTTTTTATCACAATTTTCTTAAACAAATTTTGGTCTTTAATGCAGGTCCGACAGACAAGTTCCTTACTTTCTCCCCCTCCCACTTGGCCTCTTCCATTTTTGTGCTAATGCTGCAATTAGTTGGTTGTAATTTTGGATAGAGCAGACTTCTCCATATAGTTTTGTGTGACAACTCCACCAGTCCTATTAATGATTTAATTTACAAAATATTATTTTTGTAAACAATTTTTTTTTAACAAATATGTTATAATATTTGTTGTAATATTTGTTGTCTTTTCTGGTGGATTAAACTAAAATTTCAACCAACTTTCTATGACTTGTTCTAAAAATAGTAATATTTTTGAGATAATTTCATTTTCAAATAACCTAAAGTGAGAGGTTGTAATCTGAATAAAGGGGAAAAGGCCATTCTTGAACACTGGGTGAGACATTTTTACTAACCTGCTAGAGAACCAGTTCAGATTTAATTATAGCTTTTGTATTAATGAAGCCTTCAATGAGAGATCTAATGCTTTCATATGTAATCATCTCTGCCCTCTGAATACATATTGATTATATAAATAGGCCCGTTTAATTTTGTCTGTCTTGCCATTCAAAATAAAATGGAATATTTCATTAGGTGTAAAGGTAGGACATACGCAAATAGGTAAACTGGGATATGACTAAAGAGTTAAATCAGGGTGATTTTTACACAAATAGACAGGTATTTTCCCTTTCCATGGTAGCAAGATCTTATCTAGTTTTCCTAACTTTCTACAAAAATGTATTGTAGTGAGATAATTTCTTTCTTTCGGGAAATGAATAAATTATGTCCACTTCACCGTCAGACCATTTTATTGGTAAACTACACGGTAATGTAAAAGTTGTATTTTTTTGTGATCTAATACGTAATATAGCATAATTTGGTTGTAATCCAGAGAGGTTAGAACAATTATCTAGATGCTCTATGGGGCTGTGGAGGGATCCAAATTGTGGATTTAAAAGAAAACATGAATCATCTGTATACAATGACACCTTTGTTCTTAAACCTTGGATTTCTAGCCCATTGATGTTATTGTTGGATCTGATTTTAATAGCTAACATTTTGACGGCCATAACAAATAAATATGCCGATAGTGGACAACCTTGTTTTACTCCTCGAAAGTTTAATACTTTCTGAGAAGTGGTCATTATTTACTATTTTACACCTAGGGTTACCAAACACACCTTTAACCTATTGTATAAGAGATTCTCCTAAATTAAAATAGTCCAGGCATTTATATATAAACTCCAGTCGTAATTATCAAAAGCCTTTTCAAAGTCTGCTATGAAAACCAGACCTGGTTTCTCAGTGTTTTTTTATAGTGTTCTGTTGTTTCCAGTACTTATCTTATAATACCTCCAATGTATCGTCCATGTAAAAAAACCTGTCTGATTAGGATGAATAATATCCAACAATACCTTTTTTAATTCTATGCGCTATGTATCATGCTCCTGGGGAGATTAAGGCAAAACTGGCCACCTCCTCCCTTCATTTTATTGATCAAATCAAGTCACTTGCTAATAAGATGGAAGACAGCCGATCGCGGATTTACTACCAGAGAGACTTTCGAAAACTGCAATACGCTCTGCTTTTCTAAAACATGGCTATCGGACAAGATACCCTCCTACGACTATCCAACTCAATGGTTTTTCCATTTACTGAGCGGACAGGACAGTTGAGTCAGGGAAATCCAGAGGGGGAGGGGTTGCATATACTGAGCGGACAGGACGGTTGAGTCAGGGAAATCCAGAGGGGGCGGGGGTTTGCCTCTTCATCAACAACAAATGGTGTGCTGACTCAAGCGCAGTAGACGTCTCAAACCATTATTCACCCGTATTGGAATAGGGAGGTTTTTTTTGCTGTTATCGTGACTGTGGTATACTTTCCACCTCAGGACAAGAAAAAAAAAGCTGGCACTCAAAGTAACTGTACAAGGCTATAAACAAGCAGGAAAACATACATCAAGCAAGCAAGCAAGCATACAAGACCCTTGCTCATCCTCCATTAGGCAAATCAAATTATGACTCCGTATTCCTGCTTCCTGTTTACAAGCAGAAGCTCAAAACCTGTGACTCGCTCTGTTGATAAATGGTTCACAGATTATCAGAGATTATGAGATTAGAGATCAGAGATTATGCTACAGGACCTGCTGTAGCAGGAATTCCCCAGGGCAGATGTCTAGGCCCCTTACTTTTTTCAATCTTTACTCGCCACTGGCTTTGAGTAAAGCCTGTGTGTCTATGTGGATGACTCAACACTATACACGTCAGCTACTACAGCGACTGAAATGACTGCAACACTTAACAAAGAGCTGCAGTTAGTTTCAGAATGGGTGGCAAGGAATAAATTAGTCCTAAATATTTTAAAAACTAAAAGCATTGTATTTGTGACAAATCATTCACTAAACCCTAAACTTCAACTAAATCTTGTAATAAATCATGTGGAAATTGAGCAAGTTGAGGAGACTAAACTGCTTGGAGTACGTTACATTTAACAACTTTAGATTCTACAAAAAAATAAAAGTTGCTAGTGAAAGTCAGGATAATCACTTGTACATAACTGGCTCCTCTTACTTCCTGTCGCAAGGCATTCTGGAACTTGCAGTCAAAAGCGTAATCCAATACTAACCAATACAACAACAAAAAATATGTATGTAGTTCTCTCAATCTCCAACATACGAATTCTAATACAATTACATATGTAAATAACTGTAAAGAAAATATCTTTAGATACAGCTCAATGAATTAACTGTAAACATTAACTCTGTAATCCGTTAAAGTTACAAGAGTTACCTTAGCTCTCTTGGGTACAGGAACAATGGTGGACATCTTGAAGCATGTGGGGACAACAGACTGGGATAGGGAGAGATTGAATATGTCCGTCAACACTCCAGCCAGCTGGTCTGCGCACGCTCGGAGGACGCGGCTAGGGATGCCGTCTGTGCCGGCAGCCTTGGGAGGGTTAACACGCTTAAAATGTCTTACTCACGTTGGGAGAGCCCACAGTCCTTGGTAGCGGGCAGCGTCGGTGGCACTGTGTTATCCTCAAAGCAGGCGAAGAAGGTGTTTAGCTTGTCCGGAAGCGAGACGGTGTTCGCGACGTGGCTGGTTTTCTCTTTCTAGTCCGTGATTGTCTGTAGACCCTGCCACATACGTCTAGTGTCTTAGCCGTTAAATTGCGACTCCACTTTGTCTCTGTACTGATGTTTTGCCTGTTTGATTGCCTTACGGAGGGAATAACTACAGTTTGTATTCTGTCATATTCCCAGTCACCTTTCCATGGTTAAATGCGGTGTTTCACGCTTTCAGTTTTGCTCGAATGCTGCCATCTATCCGGTCTCTGGTTTGGGTATGTTTTAATAGTCACAGTGGGTACAACATCCCCTATACACTTCCTGATTAACTCAGTCACTGTATCCGTGTATTCGTCGATGTTATTCTCAGAGGCTACCCGAAATATATCCCAATCCGCTTGATCAAAACAGTCTTGAAGCATGGATTTCGATTGGTCAGACTAGCGTTGAATAGACCTTAGAACCGGGTATTTCCTGTTTGAGTTTCTGCCTATTAGGTAGGGAGGAGTAAAATGGAGTCGTGGTCTGATTTGTCGAAGGGAGGGTGGGGGAGGGCCTTGTAGACATTTCAAAAAGCTGAGTAGCAGTGG
>NW_021823195.1:2849499-2907930 GCF_901001165.1 Salmo trutta
TGGTATCTAGAAGCCTTGGTGTTGGGAATGATAAGTGGTATCTAGAAGCCTTGGTGTTAGAATGATAAGTGGTATCTAGAAGCCTTGGTGTTGGGAATGATAAGTGGTATCTAGAAGCCTTGGTGTTGGGAATGATAAGTGGTATCTAGAAGCCTTGGTGTTGGGAATGATAAGTGGTATCTAGAAGCCTTGGTGTTGGGAATGATAAGTGGTATCTAGAAGCCTTGGTGTTGGGAATGGTAAGGGTTTATCTAGAAGCCTTGGTGTTGGGAATGGTAAGGGTTTATCTAGAAGCCTTGGTGTTGGGAATGGTAAGGGTTTATCTAGAAGCCTTGGTGTTGGGAATGATAAGGGTTTATCTAGAAGCCTTGGTGTTGGGAATGATAAGGGTATCTAGAAGCCTTGGTGTTGGGAATGATAAGTGGTATCTAGAAGCCTTGGTGTTGGGAATGATAAGGGTTTATCTAGAAGCCTTGTTCCTGGAAGGCCCTCCCGGTGAGCAGCATTGAGCAGGGCTCCACTGGTCTAATGAAGAGCTCAGGTCATCGCAGGCTAATGGGGACAGATTGGAACCGTAACAGGAAGTAGTGTGAACATGGTAACATGGCTGTGTGCTCAGAGGCGTGGAGAGAGAGAGGGAGGCAGCAGGGGCCAGGCCGTCGGACATCAGTCAGGGACGCCGGTAATATCCCAGGGCTGGGACTCACGGGGTCTCACAGCCTGGGTCCTGGGGGACCAACAAAGGCCTGGTTAAACCCTACTGCTTAGGGTTTAGTGTGACTGCTACTCTGGTCCTCTCTCACCGCTGAGAGACTTTAGCCCCCTGCTAGGAGGCTTTCAATGGCAAAAAGACACAGGGCTGAGCGCTCCATGACCACACAGACCTTGTTGAGCCGGGACACTCACTCCCACTCACATACAGGGGTGTGTTAGCTGTACTCACAGAGTGTGGTTGTGTGTGTACTCACAGTGTGTGTGTGTGTGTGTGTGTGTGTGTGTACTCACAGTGTGTGTGTGTGTGTGTGTGTACTCACAGTGTGTGTGTGTGTACTCACAGTGTGTGTACTCACAGAGTGTGTGTGTGTGTTCACAGAGTGTGTGTACTCACAGAGTGTGTATGTGTGTGTGTGTACTCACAGAGTGTGTACTCACAGAGTGTGTGTGTGTGTACTCACAGAGAGTGTGTGTGTGTGTGTGTGTGTCTGTGTGTGTGTGTGTGTGTACTCACAGAGTGTGTGTACTCACAGAGTGTGTATGTGTGTGTGTGTACTCACAGAGTGTGTACTCACAGAGTGTGTGTGTGTGTACTCACAGAGAGTGTGTGTGTGTGTGTGTGTGTGTGTGTGTGTGTGTACTCACAGAGTGTGTACTCACAGAGTGTGTGTGTGTGTACTCACAGAGAGTGTGTGTGTGTGTGTGTGTGTGTGTGTGTGTGTGTACTCACAGAGTGTGTGCGGAGCACGGCAGTGATCTTAGACAGGGCCATGTTCCACAGTTCATCAGTAAAGGCTCTGGTCAACAGTCCCTGTGTGGAGTGCAGAACGTGATCCTCCACCAGGAAGAAGCCAACGATCTGATTGAAGTAGCGCCGGTAGCCCTCCACCGTCTCCTGCTGCACCAGGAAACACAACACATTATACATGGAGGAGGGGAACAGAGAGGAGGGGAACACAGAGGAGGGGAACAGAGAGGAGGGGAACACAGAGGAGGGGAACACAGAGGAGGGGAACAGAGAGGAGGGGAACACAGAGGAGGGGAACAGAGAGGAGGGGAACACAGAGAAGGGGAACACAGAGGAGGGGAACACAGAGGAGGGGAACACAGAGGAGGGGAACAGAGAGGAGGGGAACACAGAGGAGGGGAACACAGAGGAGGGGAACACAGAGGAGGGGAACACAGAGGAGGGGAACACAGAGGAGGGGAACACAGAGGAGGGGAACAGAGAGGAGGGGTACAGAGAGGAGGGGAACACAGAGGAGGGGAACACAGAGGAGGGGAACACAGAGGAGGGGAACAGAGAGGAGGGGTACAGAGAGGAGGGGAACACAGAGGAGGGGAACAGAGAGGAGGGGTACAGAGAGGAGGGGAACACAGAGGAGGGGAACAGAGAGGAGGGGAACACAGAGGAGGGGAACACAGAGGAGGGGAACACAGAGGAGGGGAACACAGAGGAGGGGAACACAGAGGAGGGGAACACAGAGGAGGGAACAGAGAGGAGGGGTACAGAGAGGAGGGGAACACAGAGGAGGGGAACACAGAGGAGGGGAACACAGAGGAGGGGAACAGAGAGGAGGGGTACAGAGAGGAGGGGAACACAGAGGAGGGGAACAGAGAGGAGGGGTACAGAGAGGAGGGGAACACAGAGGAGGGGAACAGAGAGGAGGGGAACACAGAGGAGGGGAACACAGAGGAGGGGAACACAGAGGAGGGGAACACAGAGGAGGGGAACAGAGAGGAGGGGAACACAGAGGAGGGGAACAGAGAGGAGGGGAACACAGAGGAGGGGAACAGAGAGGAGGGGAACACAGAGGAGGGGAACAGAGAGGAGGGGAACACAGAGGAGGGGAACACAGAGGAGGGGAACAGAGAGGAGGGGAACACAGAGGAGGGGAACACAGAGGAGGGGAACACAGAGGAGGGGAACACAGAGGAGGGGAACACAGAAGGGGAACAGAGAGAAGGGGAACAGAGGAGGGGAACAGAGAGGAGAGGAACACAGAGGAGGGGAACAGAGAGAAGGGAAACAGAGAGGAGGGGAACACAGAGGAGGGGAACAGAGAGAGAAGGGGAACAGAGAGGAGGGGAACAGAGAGAGAAGGGGAACACAGAGGAGGGGAACAGAGAGAAGGGAAACAGAGAGGAGGGGAACAGAGAGAAGGGGAACAGAGAGGAGGGGAACACAGAGATGTAGAAGAGAACGGATGAAGGGAAGGTTGTTTCTCTCCTCACCATGTTCGACTGGGGCTGCAGCACCAGCCTGGCCTGTTTCCTCCTCTGTTTCCTGTAGTAGTTCTCAAATGTCTCTCTGTCCCCCTGGAAACGGAGACGGAACGACGAGTCAGATGGTTCACTCCACGTAGAAATGTGAAGCATCCGGATTGCATTTCCACTCACTACCAAATATGGTGATCAAATCAAATGTATTTATAAAGCCCTTCTTACATCAGCTGATATCTCAAAGTGCTGTACAGAAACCCAGCCTAAAACCCCAAACAGCAAGCAATGCAGGTGTAGAAGCACGGTGGCTAGGAAAAAACTCCCTAGAAAGGCCAGAACCTAGGAAGAAACCTAGAGAGGAACCAGGCTCTGAGGGGAGGCCAGTCCTCTTCTGGCTGTGCTGGGTGGAGAGGAACCAGGCTATGAGGGGTAGAGAGGAACCAGGCTATGAGGGGTGGCCAGTCCTCTTCTGGCTGTGCCGAGGTGGAGATTATAACAGAACATGGCCAAGATGTTGAAATGTTCATAGGAAGTCCAGGAAGTCCAGTGGTCGGCGGAGGGAGAACGTTGGACGACATTCAGGTAAATTGTCATTGGTGAAACATTTGATCTCATTACAGTTTTCTGTTCCCAAAAATCTATAATCTGTTAACAACAGAGAGGACTGCGTTTTTTTAAGACTTCATCCTAGTTTCTAAAAACGCCATTGTTTAGGAGTGCAAGGACAAAGAGTTAATGAAAATGCAGACTGACCATCCCTTAACCAGCAGGTGTAGACCTCACAGTGAAATGCAGACTGACCAGGCCTTAACCAACAGGTTTAGACCTCACAGTGAAATGCAGACTGACCAGCCCTTAACCAACAGGTGTAGACCTCACAGTGAAATGCAGACTGTGAGGTCTATATACAGGAAGTACCAGGTAATAACATGGCTACATACAGGAAGTACCAGGTAATAACATGGTTATATACAGGGAGTACCAGGTAATAACATGGCTATATACAGGAAGTACCAGGTAATAACATGGCTATATACAGGAAGTACCAGGTAATAACATGGCTATATACAGGAAGTACCAGGTAATAACATGGCTATATACAGGGAGTACCAGGTAATAACATGGCTATATACACAGGGTACCAGGTAATAACATGGCTATATACAGGGAGTACCAGGTAATAACATGGCATTAACCAGGGAGTACCAGGTAATAACATGGCTATATACAGGGAGTACCAGGTAATAACATGGTTATATACAGGGAGTACCAGGTAATAACATGGTTATATACAGGGAGTACCAGGTAATAACATGGTTATATACAGGGAGTACCAGGTAATAACATGGTTATATACAGGGAGTACCAGGTAATAACATGGTTATATACAGGGAGTACCAGGTAATAACATGGCTATATACAGGGAGTACCAGGTAATAACATGGTTATATACAGGGAGTACCAGGTAATAACATGGTTATATACAGGGAGTACCAGGTAATAACATGGCTATATACAGGGAGTACCAGGTAATAACATGGTTATATACAGGGAGTACCAGGTAATAACATGGTTATATACAGGGAGTACCAGGTAATAACATGGCTATATACAGGGAGTACCAGGTAGTAACATGGCTATATACAGGGAGTACCAGGTAATAACATGGCTATATACAGGGAGTACCAGGTAATAACATGGCTATATACAGGGAGTACCAGGTAATAACATGGTTATATACAGGGAGTACCAGGTAATAACATGGTTATATACAGGGAGTACCAGGTAATAACATGGCTATATACAGGGAGTACCAGGTAGTAACATGGCTATATACAGGAAGTACCAGGTAATAACATGGCTATATACAGGGAGTACCAGGTAATAACATGGCTATATACAGGGAGTACCAGGTAATAACATGGCTATATACAGGAAGTACCAGGTAATAACATGGTTATATACAGGAAGTACCAGGAATAACATGGCTATATACAGGGAGTACCAGGTAATAACATGGCTATATACAGGGAGTACCAGGTAATAACATGGTTATATACAGGAAGTACCAGGTATTAACATGGCTATATACAGAATAGGCTGCCATTTGCACAATAATTAACAATAAATAGTGTACATACCAGAACGGTGTAGATGTGGAGACATCTGTAAACAGGAGAGAAATCCACCAGGTCCTGGGCTGTTAACACCTGGGAAGTGAACCACAGTCAGGACTCAGGAAGTTAAACCATGTTACGGTAGTGAACCACAGTCAGGACTCAGGAAGTTAAACCATGTTACGGTAGTGAATCACAGTCAGGACTCAGGAAGTTAAACCACGTTACGGTAGTGAACCACAGTCAGGACTCAGGAAGTTAAACCATGTTACGGTAGTGAACCACAGTCAGGACTCAGGAAGTTAAACCATGTTACGGTAGTGAACCACAGTCAGGACTCAGGAAGTTAAACCATGTTACGGTAGTGAACCACAGTCAGGACTCAGGAAGTTAAACCATGTTACGGTAGTGAACCACAGTCAGGACTCAGTCATTCACTCATTTCAACAGTTTCATGATCACTTTGGCTTTTCTTATAAATAATGTACAGGGTGCCTTCACATTACCTGTGGATAACTTCAACATGTTGTTTTAATACTGGACCAGAGAGTATGAAAAAAGATGTCTGAAAAGACTCACCTCCTCCTCTGATTGGTCCTCCTCCACTCCCTCCTCCTCCGCCGCCGCGAGGCCGTTGTGCTGCGTTGGCGTCCGGCCATTCAGGGAGTAGACTGGCTTGGTGTAGCCCATACCACTGTCCTGCTTCTGAACCACGCTGTTAAACGTCCTGTGCTGCTGAGCCTGGGAGGGACAAACAACACAGTCAGACCTCTCTCCTTCTCAGAGGACAAAAGCTTCCTAGCACAAGATCAGACATATTTTTGTTCATTTTCTACAATAGCTAGAATTGTTTTAGATTTTTTTTTCACCTTTATTTAACCAGGTAGGCAAGTTGAGAACAAGTTCTCATTTACAACTGCGACCTGGCCAAGATAAAGCAAAGCAGTTTGACACATACAACACAGAGTTACACATGGAGTAAAACAAACATACAGTCAATAATACAGTAGAACAATAAGTCTATATACAATGTGAGCAAATGTAGTAAGATAAGGGAGGTAAGGCAATAAATAGGCCATGGTGGCGAAGTATTTACAATTTAGCAATTAAACACTGGAATGGTAGATGTGCAGAAAATGAATGTGCAAGTAGAGATACTGGGGTGTAAAGGATCAAAAACAGGCCCTCCGATTTGACACACTGAACTCTGTCTGAGAAGTAGTTGGTGAACCAGGCGAGGCAGTCATTAGAGAAACCGAGGCTGTCGAGTCTGCCAATAAGTATTTCGGTGATTGACAGAGACGAAAGCCTTGGCCAGGTCGATGAATCTCAATATCAAACACACATTTCTCCTTTCAAAAACGCTAATTTTAAATTTAATCAGACTCTCTTATCCAGAGCGACTTGTAGTAGTGAGCGCATATATTTTCATACTTTTGTTTTGTACTGCATCCAAAATACCATGATGGTAAATCATAGATTTGAGTCTCCAACTTCAGTGATTTTTGCAATTCGCTCCAGTCACTGGCAGCAGAGAACTGGAAGGAAAGGTGGCCAAAGGAGGAATTGGCTTTGGGGGTGACCAGAGAGATATACCTGCTGGAGCGCGTGCTACAGGTGGGTGCTGCTATGGTGACCAGTGAGCTGAGATAAGGCGGGGCTTTACCTAGCAGAGACTTGTAGATGACCTGGAGCCAGTGGGTTTGGCGACGAGTATGAAGCGAGGGCCAGCCAACGAGAGCGTACAGGTCGCAGTGGTGGGTTGTATATGGGGCTTTGGTGACAAAACGGATGGCACTGTGATAGACTGCATCCAGCTTGTTGAGTAGGGTATTGGAGGCTATTTTGTAAATGACATCGCCGAAGTCGAGGATCGGTAGGATGGTCAGTTTTACGAGGGTATGTTTGGCAGCATGAGTGAAGGATGCTTTGTTGCGAAATAGGAAGCCAATTCTAGATTTAACTTTGGATTGGAGATGGTTAATGTGAGTCTGGAAGGAGAGTTTACAGTCTAACCAGACACCCAGGTATTTGTAGTTGTCCACATATTCTAAGTCAGAACCGTAGTGATGCTGGATGGGCGGGCAGGTGCGGGCAGTGATTGGTTGAAGAGCATGCATTTAGTTTTACCTGCGTTTAAGATCAGTTGGAGGCCACGGAAGGAGAGTTGTATGGCATTGAAGCTCGTCTGGAGGTTAGTTAACACAGTGTCCAAAGGGCCAGTGTCTTACCTGTTTTATACCTATACTCTGCCTGTTTCTATATAATAACAACAACAACGTCTCTTACCTGCTTCATGGCGGTCTCTCCGATCTTGTCCGAGTGTTTCCTGATGCTCTCCAGGAAGTCCTTGAGGTCGGACATGGAGATGTCCTTAATGTCCTCTCGGAGCTTGGGCAGGTTGTCAGCCATGATCTGACAGAAGCGGTAACGGCTGACCCGCGGGATGAACACCTTCTCCAGCTGCTCCATGGTCTTCAACGCAGCGTAGTGTCTAAGGAACACAGATACCTGCCGTCACTTCTCATCCCTCCCTCTCTCTCTCTCTCTCTCTAGTCTGGTTGGGCTTTCATACGGCTACTGTATAAAATGGTTTCCTCTGCTGAACGAGAGTTTAATTACTGAAAACACCGCTGTATTTGTTAAGGATGATTAGATGACGGAGGACCAATGAATACTGTATCGGAATATAAACTTGTAAGAGGGAAATGTGTACTAGTTGAAATACACTGGATGTGGAGCCATACAGTAGATTCAGTCTTTTATCAGTGTTGCAGAGAAAAGGATTGTTTATGTGAAAGACCTGGACTGGGTGGTGTTTACTGTGAGTGGCAGGACAAAGACCTGGGCTGGGTGGTGGTGTTTACTGTGAGTGGCAGGACAAAGACCTGGACTGGGTGGTGGTGTTTACTGTGAGTGGCAGGACAAAGACCTGGACTGGGTGGTGGTGTTTACTGTGAGTGGCAGGACAAAGACCTGGACTGGGTGGTGTTTACTGTGAGTGGCAGGACAAAGACCTGGACTGGGTGGTGTTTACTGTGAGTGGCAGGACAAAGACCTGGGCTGGGTGGTGTTTACTGTGAGTGGCAGGACAAAGACCTGGACTGGGTGGTGTTTACTGTGAGTGGCAGGACAAAGACCTGGACTGGGTGGTGGTTACTGTGAGTGGCAGGACAAAGACCTGGACTGGGTGGTGGTGGTTACTGTGAGTGGCAGGACAAAGACCTGGACTGGGCTGGGTGGTGTTTACTGTGAGTGGCAGGACAAAGACCTGGACTGGGTGGTGGTGTTTACTGTGAGTGGCAGGACAAAGACCTGGACTGGGTGGTGTTTACTGTGAGTGGCAGGACAAAGACCTGGACTGGGTGGTGTTTACTGTGAGTGGCAGGACAAAGACCTGGGCTGGGTGGTGGTGTTTACTGTGAGTGGCAGGACAAAGACCTGGGCTGGGTGGTGTTTACTGTGAGTGGCAGGACAAAGACCTGGGCTGGGTGGTGGTGTTTACTGTGAGTGGCAGGACAAAGACCTGGACTGGGTGGTGTTTACTGTGAGTGGCAGGACAAAGACCTGGACTGGGTGGTGTTTACTGTGAGTGGCAGGACAAAGACCTGGACTGGGTGGTGTTTACTGTGAGTGGCAAGACAAAGACCTGGGCTGGGTGGTGGTGTTACTGTGAGTGGCAGGACAAAGACCTGGACTGGGTGGTGGTGTTTACTGTGAGTGGCAGGACAAAGACCTGGACTGGGTGGTGGTGTTTACTGTGAGTGGCAGGACATGTCACCATGTCCTAACCCAGTGATGACATCACATAATAACCCCATGTCCTAACCGTTATAATTGAATGTACCACCAACAGAATGTTGCGGGCGGCGCTAGAGGCCTGCCCATTTTCAGTTTGTCTACCCTCAATAAACGTATAGAAGAAGAAAGCGGTCAACTTTAAAATATAGATTTCCCTCAATGACGCTGCCCATGATGCCACAGAAGCGACCGATGGCAAAGCAAGGATGTCTCTTTCCAACTCTCTGACCGGCGCCTGTGACAGCGATGTTGTCTAGGCCGGCGCTGTGCTGTGAAGAAGGGTCAAGGGTCACACAAGGTCAACTGTTCTGCGTTTGAACGGTGACCCTCTTCCCTACGATGTGTTATGACTGATTAAAACAGACGTTAAGCGACAAGGAAGGGTCTTCACTGTCAGGTTCCCCGTGAGCTTCACTTCCCCTCTGCTTGGGTCCATTCAAATAGTGTCTATTTACAGTTTCCCGTTAATCATACTTCTGTGAATTGTTCAGTATTCTGTGACGTAAAGATAGCCTGCCTTTTGTTTGTGAGCTATATTGAGCCAGAGAGGGTTTCTAGGAAAGCGTTAGGGTCTTACTGTCCAAAGCACCATGTTATCTAGAGAGGGGGACTTCATAGTTAATATATTGCGGTGGAGGAAAAACATTGATGACAACAACAATGAACATAGTGAGGAGAGAAAGGAAGTAGATCACTCACCTTTTGGATTCAAGCTGCTCCTTCAATTTACTGTACATTTCTAGGACTGCAAAAGGACAAAAATAAGAGGGGAGAGTTAGCTTTTAGAACAGAGAGGAGAGGTAGCTTTTAGAACAGAGGGGAGAGGTAGCTTTTAGAACAGAGGGGAGAGGTAGCTTTTAGAACAGAGAGGAGAGGTAGCTTTTAGAACAGAGAGGTAGCTTTTAGAACAGAGAGGAGAGTTAGCTTTTAGAACAGAGAGGAGAGGTAGCTTTTAGAACAGAGGGGAGAGGTAGCTTTTAGAACAGAGAGGAGAGGTAGCTTTTAGAACAGAGAGGAGAGGTAGCTTTTAGAACAGAGAGGAGAGGTAGCTTTTAGAACAGAGAGGAGAGGTAGCTTTTAGAACAGAGAGGAGAGGTAGCTTTTAGAACAGAGAGGAGAGGTAGCTTTTAGAACAGAGAGGAGAGGTAGCTTTTAGAACAGAGAGGAGAGGTAGCTTTTAGAACAGAGAGGTAGCTTTTAGAACAGAGAGGAGAGGTAGCTTTTAGATTAGAACAGAGAGGAGAGGTAGCTTTTAGAACAGAGAGGAGAGGTAGCTTTTAGAACAGAGAGGAGAGGTAGCTTTTAGAACAGAGAGGAGAGGTTAGCTTTTAGAACAGAGAGGAGAGGTAGCTTTAGAACAGAGAGGAGAGGTAGCTTTTAGAACAGAGAGGAGAGGTAGCTTTTAGAACAGAGAGGGGAGAGGTAGCTTTTAGAACAGAGAGGAGAGGTAGCTTTTAGAACAGAGAGGAGAGGTAGCTTTTAGAACAGAGAGGTAGCTTTTAGAACAGAGAGGAGAGAGGTAGCTTTTAGAACAGAGAGGAGAGGTAGCTTTTAGAACAGAGAGGGAGAGGTAGCTTTTAGAACAGAGAGGAGAGGTAGCTTTTAGAACAGAGGGGAGAGGTAGCTTTTAGAACAGAGAGGAGAGGTAGCTTTTAGAACAGAGAGGAGAGGTAGCTTTTAGAACAGAGAGGAGAGGTAGCTTTTAGAACAGAGAGGAGAGGTAGCTTTTAGAACAGAGAGGGAGAGGTAGCTTTTAGAACAGAGAGGGAGAGGTAGCTTTTAGAACAGAGAGGAGAGGTAGCTTTTAGAACAGAGAGGAGAGGTAGCTTTTAGAACAGAGAGGTAGCTTTTAGAACAGAGAGGAGAGAGGTAGCTTTTAGAACAGAGAGGAGAGGTAGCTTTTAGAACAGAGAGGGGAGAGGTAGCTTTTAGAACAGAGAGGGGAGAGGTAGCTTTTAGAACAGAGAGGAGAGGTAGCTTTTAGAACAGAGAGGAGAGGTAGCTTTTAGAACAGAGAGGAGAGGTAGCTTTTAGAACAGAGAGGAGAGAGGTAGCTTTTAGAACAGAGAGGGGAGAGGTAGCTTTTAGAACAGAGAGGGGAGAGGTAGCTTTTAGAACAGAGAGGGGAGAGGTAGCTTTTAGAACAGAGAGGGGAGAGGTAGCTTTTAGAACAGAGAGGGGAGAGGTAGCTTTTAGAACAGAGAGGAGAGAGGTAGCTTTTAGAACAGAGAGGAGAGGTAGCTTTTAGAACAGAGAGGTAGCTTTTAGAACAGAAAGATGAGGTAGCTTTTAAAACAGAAAGATGAGGTAGCTTTTAGAACAGAGAGGAGAGGGGTAGCTTTTAGAACAGAAAGATGAGGTAGCTTTTAGAACAGAGAGAGGAGAGGTAGCTTTTAGAACAGACAGTGGAGAGGTAGCTTTTAGAACAGAGAGGGGAGAGGTAGCTTTTAGAACAGAGAGGAGAGAGGTAGCTTTCAGAAGAGAGAGGTAGCTCTCAGAAGAGAGAGGGGGGAGGTAGCTTTTAGAACAGAGAGGGGAGAGGTAGCTTTCAGAACAGAGAGGGGAGAGGTAGCTTTCAGAACAGAGAGGGGAGAGGTAGCTTTTAGAACAGAGAGGAGAGAGGTAGCTTTTAGAACAGAGAGCAGAGAGGTAGCTTTCAGAACAGAGAGAGGGAAGGTAGCTTTTAGAACAGAGAGAGGGGAGGTAGCTTTCAGAACAGAGAGAGGGGAGGTAGCTTTCAGAACAGAGAGAGGGGAGGTAGCTTTTAGAACAGAGAGGGGAGAGGTAGCTTTTAGAACAGAGAGGAGAGAAGTAGCTTTTAGAACAGAGAGGGGAGAGGTAGCTTTTAGAACAGAGAGGAGAGAGGTAGCTTTTAGAACAGAAAGAAGAGAGGGGAGAGGTAGCCTTTAGAACAAAGGGGTAGCTTTCAGAACAGAAAGAAGAGAGGTAGCTTTGAGAACAGAGAGCAGAGAGGTAGCTTTCAGAACAGAGAAAGAGGTAGCTTTTAGAACAGAGAGGAGAGAGGTAGCTTTTAGAACAGAAAGAAGAGAGGGGAGAGGTAGCTTTGAGAACAGAGAGCAGAGAGGTAGCTTTCAGAACAGAGAAAGAGGTAGCTTTCAGAACAGAGAAAGAGGTAGCTTTTAGAACACACAATGTTATTAGGTGTTATAGTATAGATTATATCTCACCAGGTAGACACAGCTGTAGTCATGTTATGTTATATCTCACCAGGTATACACAGCTGTAGTCATGTTATATCTCACAAGGTATACACAGCTGTAGTCATGTTATGTTATATATCACCAGGTATACACAGCTGTAGTCATGTTATGTTATATCTCACCAGGTAGACACAGCTGTAGTCATGTCATGTTATATCTCACCAGGTATACACAGCTGTAGTCATGTTATGTTATATCTCACCAGGTAGACACAGCTGTAGTCATGTTATATCTCACCAGGTATACACAGCTGTAGTCATGTTATATCTCACCAGGTATACACAGCTGTAGTCATGTTATATCTCACCAGGTAGACACAGCTGTAGTCATGTTATGTTATATCTCACCAGGTATACACAGCTGTAGTCATGTTATGTTATATCTCACAAGGTAGACACAGCTGTAGTCATGTTATGTTATATCTCACCAGGTATACACAGCTGCAGTCATGGTATATCTCACCAGGTAGACACAGCTGTAGTCATGTTATGTTATATCTCACCAGGTATACACAGCTGTAGTCATGTTATGTTATATCTCACCAGGTATACACAGCTGTAGTCATGTTATGTTATATATCACCAGGTATACACAGCTGTAGTCATGTTATATATCACCAGGTATACACAGCTGTAGTCATGTTATGTTATATCTCACCAGGTATACACAGCTGTAGTCATGTTATGTTATATCTCACCAGGTAGACACAGCTGTAGTCATGTTATGTTATATCTCACCAGGTATACACAGCTGTAGTCATGTTATGTTATATCTCACCAGGTATACACAGCTGTAGTCATGTTATGTTATATCTCACCAGGTATACACAGCTGTAGTCATGTTATATCACCAGGTAGACACAGCTGTAGTCATGTTATATCTCACCAGGTATACACAGCTGTAGTCATGTTATGTTATATATCACCAGGTAGACACAGCTGTAGTCATGTTATATCTCACCAGGTAGACACAGCTGTAGTCATGTTATGTTATATATCACCAGCTATACACAGCTGTAGTCATGTTATGTTATATCTCACCAGGTATACACAGCTGTAGTCATGTTATGTTATATATCACCAGGTATACACAGCTGTAGTCATGTTATATATCACCAGGTATACACAGCTGTAGTCATGTTATGTTATATCTCACCAGGTATACACAGCTGTAGTCATGTTATGTTATATCTCACCAGGTATACACAGCTGTAGTCATGTTATGTTATATCTCACCAGGTAGACACAGCTGTAGTCATGTTATGTTATATCTCACCAGGTAGACACAGCTGTAGTCATGTTATGTTATATCTCACCAGGTATACACAGCTGTAGTCATGTTATGTTATATCTCACCAGGTAGACACAGCTGTAGTCATGTTATGTTATATCTCACCAGGTATACACAGCTGTAGTCATGTTATGTTATATCTCACCAGGTATACACAGCTGTAGTCATGTTATATATCACCAGGTAGACACAGCTGTAGTCATGTTATATCTCACCAGGTATACACAGCTGTAGTCATGTTATGTTATATATCACCAGGTAGACACAGCTGTAGTCATGTTATATCTCACCAGGTATACACAGCTGTAGTCATGTTATGTTATATCTCACCAGGTATACACAGCTGTAGTCATGTTATGTTATATCTCACCAGGTAGAAACAGCTGTAGTCATGTTATGTTATATCTCACCAGGTAGACACGGCTGTAGTCATGTTATGTTATATCTCACCAGGTATACACAGCTGTAGTTATGTTATATCTCACCAGGTATACACAGCTGTAGTCATGTTATGTTATATCTCACCAGGTATACACAGCTGTAGTCATGTTATATCTCACCAGGTATACACAGCTGTAGTCATGTTATGTTATATCTCACCAGGTAGACACAGCTGTAGTCATGTTATATCCCACCAGGTAGACACAGCTGTAGTCATGTTATGTTATATCTCACCAGGTATACACAGCTGTAGTCATGTTATGTTATATCTCACCAGGTATACACAGCTGTAGTCATGTTATGTTATACCTCACCAGGTATACACAGCTGTAGTCATGTTATATATCACCAGGTATACACAGCTGTAGTCATGTTATATCTCACCAGGTAGACACAGCTGTAGTCATGTTATGTATCACCAGGTAGACACAGCTGTAGTCATGTTATATCTCACCAGGTATACACAGCTGTAGTTATGTTATATCTCACCAGGTATACACAGCTGTAGTCATGTTATATCTCACCAGGTATACACAGCTGTAGTCATGTTATTTTATATATCACCAGGTATACACAGCTGTAGTCATGTTATGTTATATCTCACCAGGTATACACAGCTGTAGTCATGTTATGTTATATCTCATCAGGTATACACAGCTGTAGTCATGTTATGTTATATCTCACCAGGTATACACAGCTGTAGTCATGTTATATATCACCAGGTATACACAGCTGTAGTCATGTTATATATCACCAGGTAGACACAGCTGTAGTCATGTTATATCTCACCAGGTATACACAGCTGTAGTCATGTTATATCTCACCAGGTATACACAGCTGTAGTCATGTTATGTTATATCTCACCAGGTAGACACAGCTGTAGTCATGTTATGTTATATATCACCAGGTAGACACAGCTGTAGTCATGTTATATCTCACCAGGTATACACAGCTGTAGTCATGTTATATCTCACCAGGTATACACAGCTGTAGTCATGTTATGTTATATCTCACCAGGTATACACAGCTCTAGTCATGTTATGTTATATCTCACCAGGTATACACAGCTGTAGTCATGTTATGTTATATCTCACCAGGTATACACAGCTGTAGTCATGTTATGTTATATCTCACCAGGTATACACAGCTGTAGTCATGTTATATATAACCAGGTATACACAGCTGTAGTCATGTTATATCTCACCAGGTATACACAGCTGTAGTCATGTTATATCTCACCAGGTATACACAGCTGTAGTCATGTTATATCTCACCAGGTATACACAGCTGTAGTCATGTTATATCTCACCAGGTATACACAGCTGTAGTCATGTTATGTTATATCTCACCAGGTAGACACAGCTGTAGTCATGTTATATCTCACCAGGTAGACACAGCTGTAGTCATGTTATGTTATATCTCACCAGGTATACACAGCTGTAGTCATGTTATATCTCACCAGGTATACACAGCTGTTGTCATGTTATGTTATATCTCACCAGGTATACACAGCTGTAGTCATGTTATGTTATATCTCACCAGGTATACACAGCTGTAGTCATGTTATGTTATATCTCACCAGGTAGACACAGCTGTAGTCATGTTATGTTATATCTCACCAGGTATACACAGCTGTAGTCATGTTATGTTATATCTCACCAGGTAGACACAGCTGTAGTCATGTTATGTTATATCTCACCAGGTATACACAGCTGTAGTCATGTTATATCTCACCAGGTATACACAGCTGTAGTCATGTTATATCTCACCAGGTATACACAGCTGTAGTCATGTTATATCTCACCAGGTATACACAGCTGTAGTCTCTCCACAGTGGTAGTCATGTTCCTCTGCTGTATCCGACAGCGAATCACCTCCTCCGTTTGGGCTGTGACCTTACATCAGAGAGGTCAAAGAGTTATTAATAAGACCTCCACAATTACCCAGAGAGGTTAAGTCAAGAGGTGCTTTTTGTCTCAATCTGTCCTCTACCTGACCACGAAGACTCTTACCTCTCTACCGGCGTCTTGCAGTCTTCTGTTTGTGTCGGTAACCTGGCCCTTAAACAAAAACAAAAAAATCCCTATAGTTAAACAACTACCTGTTATAGCGGCTCAGATCAACCTCATCGAGGACACAGGGACAAAAAAGGACAAATTCTGATTCAAATCTGCAACGGGGGAACTTGGAACGTTTTTTTTTTGGGTCGTCGCTGGAAGCTTTGATGAAGCGTAATAGATTATGACAGTCCTTCCCAAACAGATTCTGATGACAAACTGGTCAATTGTAACGTAGAGGATGTTTGAACTCTACTCGTCTTGTCAAACAATTCAATTCGATTGACCCAATTGACCAGCGGTTCCCTTTTCCCTGATAACTTTCAATGAGCTCTATGTGTCGTTCATTGTCTACAGTTTTAAAGCGCCACTGCATTTTCTGGTAATTAAACATTGGGGTTTCAAGAGCTGAATAGAAAAACAAAAATCACTGGGCTGGTTGATTCACAGAGCGGAGAGAGGGAGATCCGGCGGTGACTCAGGCCGAGCTAGGAGGGAGGTAGGGAGATGCAGGTGTTGGGGGGACAGTAGGGACAGTTCACAGAGCGGAGAGAGGGAGATCCGGCGGTGACTCGGGCCGAGTTAGGAGGGAGGTAGGGAGATGCAGGTGCAGGGGGGACAGTAGGGACAGAACGATCACAGAGAGAGGATCCCACATTTGCGTCTCATTAGCTCATGGTAATAAGGAAGCCATTTTTTCTGGGGTTAATTATTATTATAAAAAAAAATTAAAAAGTCTCATTAATCTGTGGGAGAAAAATGTCCAGCGAGCTAGTCGATCTGCTGCAGTACCTGCTGACCTGTTATCTGAACACGATTCATATACTGGTTAATGATTGGTCGACCCAAGGTTGGAAACTGGACCAATCAGACCATCTACTCATCTGAAGACCACTTTCAGCTGGGGAAAAAGAGCTGGCCATTAGGTCAACCTAGACCGGTTCAGTCCTGGGGGAGAGATCATTAGGTCAACCTAGACCGGCTCTGTCCTGGGGAGGGATCATTAGGTCAACCTAGACCAGCTCAGTCCTGGGGGAGATCAACCTAGACCGGCTCAGTCCTGGGGGAGGTCAACCTAGACCGGTTCAGTCCTGGGGGAGAGATCATTAGGTCAACCTAGACCGGCTCAGTCCTGGGGGAGATCAACCTAGACCGGCTCTGTCCTGGGGAGGTATCATTATGTCAACCTAGACCAGCTCAGTCCTGGGGGAGATCAACCTAGACCGGTTCAGTCCTGGGGGAGAGATCATTAGGTCAACCTAGACCGGCTCAGTCCTGGGGGAGATCAACCTAGACCGGTTCAGTCCTGGGGGAGGTCAACCTAGACCGGCTCAGTCCTGGGGGAGGTCCACCTAGACCAGCTCAGTCCTGGGGGAGGGATCATTAGGTCAACCTAGACCGGTTCAGTCCTGGGGGAGAGATCATTAGGTCAACCTAGACCGGTTCAGTCCTGGGGGAGAGATCATTATGTCAATCTAGACCGGCTCTGTCCTGGGGAGGGATCATTAGGTCAACCTAGACCGGCTCAGTCCTGGGGGAGAGATCATTAGGTCAACCTAGACCGGCTCAGTCCTGGGGGAGATCAACCTAGACCGTTTCAGTCCTGGGGGAGGTCAACCTAGACCGGCTCAGTCCTGGGGGAGGTCCACCTAGACCAGCTCAGTCCTGGGGGAGGGATCATTAGGTCAACCTAGACCAGCTCAGTCCTAGGGGAGAGATCATTAGGTCAACCTAGACCGGCTCAGTCCTGGGGAGGAATCATTAGGTCCACCTAGACCGGTTCAGTCCTGGGGGAGGTCAACCTAGACAGGCTCAGTCCTGGGGGAGGTCAACCTAGACCGGCTCAGTCCTGGGGGAGGTCAACCTAGACCGGCTCAGTCCTGGGGAGGGATCATTAGGTCAACCTAGACCGGCTCAGTCCTGGGGGAGGTCAACCTAGACCGGCTCAGTCCTAGGGGAGGTCAACCTAGACCGGCTCAGTCCTGGGGGAGAGATCATTAGGTCAACCTAGACCGGCTCAGTCCTGGGGGAGGTCAACCTAGACCGGCTCAGTCCTGGGGGAGGGATCATTAGGTCAACCTAGACCGGCTCAGTCCTGGGGGAGAGATCATTAGGTCAACCTAGACCGGCTCAGTCCTGGGGGATGTCCACCTAGACCGGCTCAGTCCTGGGGGAGGGATCATTAGGTCAACCTAGACCGGCTCAGTCCTGGGGGAGGTCCACCTAGACCGGCTCAGTCCTGGGGGAGGGATCATTAGGTCAACCTAGACCGGCTCAGTCCTGGGGGAGAGATCATTAGGTCAACCTAGACCGGCTCAGTCCTGGGGGAGATCAACCTAGACCGGCTCAGTCCTGGGGGAGGGATCATTAGGTCAACCTAGACCGGCTCAGTCCTGGGGGAGGGATCATTAGGTCAACCTAGACCGGCTCAGTCCTGGGGGAGGTCCACCTAGACCGGCTCAGTCCTGGGGGAGGGAGACTGAATGATGTTTTCTAGGAGGACAAACCTCTCATACATTGTTCCTTTTCTATAAGAACCTCTAAAAGGGGAAGTTCACCTTCTTTTAACTCCTTCTGTGCTTCTAGTTGATCCCCAAAACTTTGATATTTTGTTACAAAAGGAAAACGGTAGTCACAATTTGCAGATTCATCACTTGCTATTGACTACAATGCATTATGAACATGTGTCTAAAACCTGTTATAGAATGGCCAACCCGCTCCAACCCGCCGCTCCAACTAGACTAGACTACATAGATCCACTACTATCCCTGGTTGAACATAGAGCTAGACTAGATAGATCCACTACTATCCCTGGTTGAACATAGAGCTAGACTAGATAGATCCACTGCTATCCCTGGTTGAACATAGAGCTAGACTAGATAGATCCACTACTATCCCTGGTTGAACATAGAGCTAGACTAGATAGATCCACTGCTATCCCTGGTTGAACATAGAGCTAGACTACATAGATCCACTACTATCCCTGGTTGAACATAGAGCTAGACTAGATAGATCCACTACTATCCCTGGTTGAACATAGAGCTAGACTACATAGATCCACTGCTATCCCTGGTTGAACATAGAGCTAGACTAGACTGATCCACTACTATCCCTGGTTGAACATAGAGCTAGACTAGATAGATCCACTACTATCCCTGGTTGAACATAGAGCTAGACTAGATAGATCCACTACTATCCCTGGTTGAACATAGAGCTAGACTAGACTGATCCACTACTATCCCTGGTTGAACATAGAGCTAGACTACATAGATCCACTGCTATCCCTGGTTGAACATAGAGCTAGACTAGACTGATCCACTACTATCCCTGGTTGATCCACTACTATCCCTGGTTGAACATAGAGCTAGACTACATAGATCCACTACTATCCCTGGTTGAACATAGAGCTAGACTAGATAGATCCACTACTATCCCTGGTTGAACATAGAGCTAGACTAGACTGATCCACTACTATCCCTGGTTGAACATAGAGCTAGACTACATAGATCCACTGCTATCCCTGGTTGAACATAGAGCTAGACTACATAGATCCACTGCTATCCCTGGTTGAACATAGAGCTAGACTAGATAGATCCACTACTATCCCTGGTTGAAAATAGAGCTAGACTACATAGATCCACTGCTATCCCTGGTTGAACATAGAGCTAGACTAGACTGATCCACTACTATCCCTGGTTGATCCACTACTATCCATGGTTGAACATAGAGCTAGACTAGATAGATCCACTACTATCCCTGGTTGAACATAGAGCTAGACTAGACTGATCCACTACTATCCCTGGTTGAACATAGAGCTAGACTACATAGATCCACTACTATCCCTGGTTGATCCACTACTATCCCTGGTTGAACATAGAGCTAGACTAGATAGATCCACTACTATCCCTGGTTGATCCACTACTATCCCTGGTTGAACATAGAGCTAGACTAGATAGATCCACTACTATTCCTGGTTGAACATAGAGCTAGACTAGATAGATCCATAGTTTCCATTTCTTTAGCTCTTTCTCACCATCAGTTTCTCTGCGTCAGCACGGACTTTGAGCAGCTCAGTGATGGCATCCACAAACCCCTGGTGGTGGAAGTTACACATCTTCTCGATCTCTCTGTCATGGTTACGGATCCTGACCTCCAGCTTCTCCATAAACCTCTTGTGGGCATTAGGCTGGTCATCGTACACAGATCTGAAACATACACAAGGTCAGGGAACAGTGGGGTTAGATCTGAAACAGAAGGTCAGGGAACAGTGGGGTTAGATCTGAAACACAAGGTCAGGGAACAGTGGGGTTAGATCTGAAACACAAGGTCAGGGAACAGTGGGGTTAGATCTGAAACATACAGAAGGTCAGGGAACAGTGGAGTTAGATCTGAAACACAAGGTCAGGGAACAGTGGGGTTAGATCTGAAACATACACAAGGTCAGGGAACAGTGGGGTTAGATCTGAAACATACACAAGGTCAGGGAACAGTGGGGTTAGATCTGAAACACACACAAGGTCAGGGAACAGTGGGGTTAGATCTGAAACACAAGGTCAGGGAACAGTGGGGTTAGATCTGAAACATACACAAGGTCAGGGAACAGTGGGGTTAGATCTGAAACAGAAGGTCAGGGAACAGTGGGGTTAGATCTGAAACAGAAGGTCAGGGAACAGTGGGGTTAGATCTGAAACAGAAGGTCAGGGAACAGTGGGGTTAGATCTGAAACATACAGAAGGTCAAAGAACAGTGGAGATAGATCTGAAACATACAGAAGGTCAAAGAACAGTGGAGATAGATCTGAAACATACAGAAGGTCAGGGAACAGTGGGGTTAGATCTGAAACAGAAGGTCAGGGAACAGTGGGGTTAGATCTGAAATATACACAAGGTCAGGGAACAGTGGAGTTAGATCTGAAACAGAAGTTCAGGGAACAGTGGAGTTAGATCTGAAACACAAGATCAGGGAACAGTGGGGTTAGATCTGAAACACAAGGTCAGGGAACAGTGGGGTTAGATCTGAAACATACACAAGGTCAGGGAACAGTGGAGTTAGATCTGAAACACAAGGTCAGGGAACAGTGGGGTTAGATCTGAAACAGAAGGTCAGGGAACAGTGGGGTTAGATCTGAAACAGAAGGTCAGGGAACAGTAGGGTTAGATCTGAAACAGAAGGTCAGGGAACAGTGGGGTTAGATCTGAAACATACACAAGGTCAGGGAACAGTGGGGTTAGATCTGAAACAGGTCAGGGAACAGTGGGGTTAGATCTTAAACAGAAGGTCAGGGAACAGTGGGGTTAGATCTGAAACATACAGAAGGTCAGGGAACAGTGGGGTTAGATCTGAAACAGAAGGTCAGGGAACAGTGGGGATAGACCTGAAACATGATGAATGTAGTCACGGTAACAAGGGGAGACAGAATGTTCAGATACCAGTCACATCTCCATGCATTATCCCACAGAGACATAGGCTGCACATCCCAAATCGCACCCTATTCCCTATATAGTCACAGGGCGCTGGTCAGAAGTAGTGCACTATGTAGGGAATAGGGTGCAATTTGGGACACAGACCTTCAAAATAACAAAAAGGGGCAACATGAAATGTCACCTAACCAACAGTGTAGGCTGGGCTGTGATATCACCTAACCAACAGTGTAGGCTAGACTGAGATATCACCTAACCAACAGTGTAGGCTGGGCTGGACTGAGATATCACCTAACCAACAGTGTAGGCTGGACTGGGCTGAGATATCACCTAACCAACAGTGTAGGCTGGACTGAGATATCACCTAACCAACAGTGTAGGCTGGACTGAGATATCACCTAACCAACAGTGTAGGCTGGACTGAGATATCACCTAACCAACAGTGTAGGCTGGGCTGGACTGAGATATCACCTAACCAACAGTGTAGGCTGGGCTGAGATATCACCTAACCAACAGTGTAGGCTGGACTGAGATATCACCTAACCAACAGTGTAGGCTGGACTGAGATATCACCTAACCAACAGTGTAGGCTGGGCTGGACTGAGATATCACCTAACCAACAGTGTAGGCTGGACTGAGATATCACCTAACCAACAGTGTAGGCTGGGCTGGACTGAGATATCACCTAACCAACAGTGTAGGCTGGGATGGGCTGAGATATCACCTAACCAACAGTGTAGGCTGGACTGAGATATCACCTAACCAACAGTGTAGGCTGGGCTGGACTGAGATATCACCTAACCAACAGTGTAGGCTGGGCTGGACTGAGATATCACCTAACCAACAGTGTAGGCTGGGCTGGACTGAGATATCACCTAACCAACAGTGTAGGCTGGGCTGGACTGAGATATCACCTAACCAACAGTGTAGGCTGGGCTGGACTGAGATATCACCTAACCAACAGTGTAGACTGGGCTGGACTGAGATATCACCTAACCAACAGTGTAGACTGGACTGAGATATCACCTAACCAACAGTGTAGGCTGGACTGGGCTGAGATATCACCTAACCAACAGTGTAGGCTGGGCTGGACTGAGATATCACCTAACCAACAGTGTAGGCTGGGCTGAGATATCACCTAACCAACAGTGTAGGCTGGGCTGGGCTGAGATATCACCTAACCAACAGTGTAGGCTGGACTGAGATATCACCTAACCAACAGTGTAGGCTGGGCTGAGATATCACCTAACCAACAGTGTAGGCTGGGCTGGACTGAGATATCACCTAACCAACAGTGTAGGCTGGGCTGAGATATCACCTAACCAACAGTGTAGGCTGGACTGGGCTGAGATATCACCTAACCAACAGTGTAGGCTGGACTGGGCTGAGATATCACCTAACCAACAGTGTAGGCTGGACTGAGATATCACCTAACCAACAGTGTAGGCTGGGCTGGGCTGAGATATCACCTAACCAACAGTGTAGGCTGGACTGGGCTGAGATATCACCTAACCAACAGTGTAGGCTGGACTGGGCTGAGATATCACCTAACCAACAGTGTAGGCTGGACTGAGATATCACCTAACCAACAGTGTAGGCTGGGATGGGCTGAGATATCACCTAACCAACAGTGTAGGCTGGACTGGGCTGAGATATCACCTAACCAACAGTGTAGGCTGGACTGAGATATCACCTAACCAACAGTGTAGGCTGGACTGGACTGAGATATCACCTAACCAACAGTTTAGGCTGGACTGGACTGAGATATCACCTAACCAACAGTGTGGGCTGGGCTGAGATATCACCTAACCAACAGTGTAGACTGGACTGGACTGAGATATCACCTAACCAACAGTGTAGGCTGGACTGAGATATCACCTAACCAACAGTGTAGGCTGGACTGGACTGAGATATCACCTAACCAACAGTGTAGGCTGGACTGGACTGAGATATCACCTAACCAACAGTGTGGGCTGGGCTGAGATATCACCTAACCAACAGTGTAGGCTGGACTGAGATATCACCTAACCAACAGTGTAGGCTGGACTGAGATATCACCTAACCAACAGTGTGGGCTGGGCTGGACTGAGATATCACCTAACCAACAGTGTAGACTGGGCTGAGATATCACCTAACCAACAGTGTAGGCTGGGCTGTGGGACAGAGTGGAGGCTCTGATAGCCAGTGCACTACCTTGCACACAAAGACTAAAGTCAGTGTTTTAAAGGGCTGCAGAAGTAACGGGTCAATATTACATTTCTACATTTCTACATTTTAGTCATTTAGCAGATGCTCTTATCCAGAGCGACTTACAGTAGTGAATGCATATATTTCATACATTTAATTTCATGCTTTTTATTTTTGTACTGGCCCCCCGTGGGAATCGAACCCACAACCCTGGCGTTGCACACACCATGCTGGCGTTGCAAACACCATGCTCTACCAACTGAGCCACAGGGAAGCCCACATGATCCTTCTAACAGAGTCGTAACGCCATCTGATGGCTCAACAAACAGCTGAAGGTTGGTTGAACTGGGAACAAAACAGCAGGGTTGTTCTGTCCAGTTTGTGAACCTACGTCTCCCCCTACTGGACAAAACGCAGAACAGCCACAGCAGAACCAGGAAGTGAAAAGGAGTAGTCAGTCTAGACATACTGCAGGATGGAACAAATAGGGCAATGAACGGTCAAACATTTCTCAAACTTAACGCTGAGAAAAAATTCCTAACCCCCTCCAAAAAAAACACAATTAAAAAAAAAAATCACAGTGCAGTTATTACAAAACCTTATTTTCCGTGTCGTAGCTTAACGAGACGGTCGGCTGTAGAGGCCTGGGGAAGTTGTATAATTTACACAGATAGTAAACAGCATAGTGGGTCAATTTCCACAAACAACTAAGAGCGTTTTGAAGTACGAGGCTCGACTTCTCCGCTGTTTTGGTGCCCTGGTTACCATGAACAGTGTGAAGCAAACCCGTGAACATGGCCAGAAACTGTTTGTGACAGTGTGAAGAGTGAATCATCTCACCTCATCTCAATATCTTAGCATATCCATTGATGATAGGCCCTGTTTCTCAGGAAGTTGCGAGATACAGCTTTTGAATGCTGATAGAAAGGCCTAGTGACCGGTTCTGACCGTCTGTCTGCTGCTGGCTGACCTGCCTACAGCGCATTCGGAAAGTATTCAGACCGCTTGACTTTTTCCACATTGTTACGTTACAGCCTTATTCTAAAATGGATGAGGAAAATGTTTTGTTTTTAATCAATCTACACACAATACCCCAGAAAGACAAAGCAAAAAATTTATGCTAATTTATGAAAATAAAAAAACTGAAGTATCACATTTTACATAAGTATTCAGACCCTTCACACAGTACTTTGTTGAAGCACCTTTACCAGTACCTGCTGCTGAAAAACATCCCCACAGCTTGACGCTGCCACCACCGTGCTTCAGCATAAAGATGGCGCCAGGTTTCATCCAGATGTGACACTTGGCATTCATCTTGGTTTCATCAGACCAAAGAATCTTGTTTCTCATGTTCTGAGAGTTCTTTAGGTGCCTTTTAGCAAACTCCAAGCGGGCTGTCATGTGCTTTTTACTGAGGAGTGGCTTCTGTCTGGCCACCCTACCATCAAGGCCTGATTGGTGGAGTGCTGCAGAGATGGGAGAACCTTCCAGAAGGACAACCATCTCCATAGAGGAACTCTAGAGCTCTGTCACAGTGACCATCGGGTTCTTGGTCACCTCCCTGACCAGGGCCCTTCTCCCCCAATTGCTCAGTTTGGCCGGGCGGCCAGGCAGCCAGCTCTAGGAAGAGTAGTTCTAAACTTCTATTTAACAATGATGGAGGCCACTGTGTTCTTGGGGACCTTCAATGCCGAATACATTTTTTGGGTACCCTTCCCCAGATCTGTGCCTCGACACAATCCCGTCTCTGAGCTCTTCGGACAATTCCTTCGACCTCATGGCTTGGTTTTTGCTCTGACATTCACTGTCAACTGTGGGACCTTATATAGACAGGTGTGTGCCTTTCCAAATCATGTCCAATCAATTGAATTTACCACAGGTGGACTCCAATCAAGTTGTAGAAACATCTCAAGGATGATCAATGGGAAACAGGATACACCTGAGTTCAACTTCGAGTTTCATAGCCAAGTCTTTATTTTTACTATTTTCTACATTGTAGAATAATAGTGAAGACACCAAAACTATGAAATAACACATATGGAATCATGTAGTAAGCAAAAAAGTGTGAAACAAATTCTTCAAAGTAGCCACCCTTTGCCTTGATGACAGCTTTGCACACTCTTGGCATTTTCTCAACCAGCTTCATGAGGAATGCTTTTCCAACAGTCTTGAAGGAGTTCCCACATATGCTGAGCTGTTGGCTGTTTTTCCTTCACTCTACAGTCCGACTCATCCCAAGCCATCTGAATTGGGTTGAGGTCAGGTGATTGTGGAGGCCAGGTCATCTGAAGCAGCACTCCATCACTCTCCTTCATGGTCAAATAGCCCTTACACAGCCTGGAGGTGTGTTGGTTCATTGTCCTGTTGGGAAGAAAAACAAATGATCGTCCCACTAAGTGCAAACCAGATGGGATGGCGTATCGCTGCAGAATGCTGTGGTAGCCATGCTGGTTAAGCGGGCCTTGAATTCTAAATAAATCATGGACAGTGTCACCAGCAAAGCACCCCCACACCATCACACCTCCTCCTCCATGCTTCACGGAGGGAAACACACATGTGGAGATCATCCGTTCACCTACTCTGTGTCTCACAAAGACACGGCGGTGGGAAGCAAAAATGTCAAATTTGGACTCGTCAGACCAAAAGGACAGATTTCCACCGGTCTAATGTCCATTGCTCGTATTTCTTGCCCAAACTACTCTCTTCTTATTGGTGTCCTTTAGTAGTGGTTTCTTTGCAGCAATTAGACCATGAAGGCCTGATTCACGCAGTCTCCTCTGAACAGTTAATGTTGAGATGTGTCTGTTACTTGTGAAGCATTTATTTGGGCTGTAATTTCTGAGGCTGTAATGAACTTATCCTCTGCAACAGAGGTAACTCTGGGTCTTCCTTTCCTGTGGCGGTCCTCATGAGAGCCAGTTTCATCCTAGCGCTTGATGGTTTTTGCGACTGCAGTTGAAGAAACTTTCAAAGTTCTTGAAATTTTCCAGATTGACTGACCTTCATGTCTTAAAGCTTACTGATCATTGCACCTGTACATAGCCCATCTGTAAATAGCCCACCCAACTACCTCATCCCCATACTGTATTTATTTAGTTTGCTCCTTCGCACCCCAGTATCTCTACTTGCACATCATTCATCTTCTGCACATCTACCATTTCAGTGTTTAATTGCTAAATTGTAATTATTTTGCCACTATGGCCCATTTATTACCATTCCTCCCTAATCTTACTACATTTGCACACACTGTATATAGACTTTACTATTATTGTGTTATTGACTGTACTTTTGTTTATTCCATGTGTAACTCTGTTGTTTGTGTCGAACTGCTTTGCTTTATTCTTGGCCAGGCCGCAGTCGTAAATGAGAACTTGTTCTCAACTAGCCTACCTGGTTACAATAATAAAAATGGACTGTCGTTTCTCTTTGCTTATTTGAGCTGTTCTTGCCATAATATGGACTTGGTCTTTTACCAAATAGGGCTATCTTCTGTATACCACCCCTACCTTGCCACAACACAACTGATTGTCTCAAACGCATTAAGGAGGAAAGAAATTCCACAAATTAACTTTTAAGAAGGTACACCTGTTAATTGAAATGCATTCCAGGTGACTACTTCATGAAGCTGGTTGAGAGAATGCCAAGAGTGTGCAAAGTTGTCATCAAGGCAAAGGGTGGCTACTTAGAAGAATCTCAAATATAAAATATATTTTGATTTGTTTAACACTTTGGTTACTACATGATTCCATATGTGTGATTTCATAGTGTTGATGTCTTCACTATTATTTTCCAATGTAGAAAACAGTAAGAATAAAGAAAACCTTTTGACTGGTCCTGTATGTAAATAAAAAGTTATCCGTTTATTTTTAATACATTTGAAAACATTTCTAAAAACCTGTTTTTCGCTTTGTAATTATGAGGTAATTGTGAGTAGATTGCTGAGAACTTTGATATATTTACTTAGAATAAGGCTGTAACGTAAACAATAAAATGTAGAAAAAGTCATATATAAATGAATACTTCCCCGAAGGCATTGTATACTGATAGAAAGGCCTCGAGCACGGTTCTGAATGTCTGCTTGGTGGCCAGTACCTGCCAGTACTGTGCCCCTCACCTCACTATGGAAAACGCTCCGTTCCCCCCCAAAATATTGAATCTTCGGAGTCAATTCCTTTCGGAATCAAAATGTTGACAAATTAGAAATGGGAGTCGACATGCAAGGGAGTCGAGGAAATCAGTCCTGTATGACAATACTTTGAGAAGTTAAATGAGAAGGAAACGCAGACTTTGTGAGGTGGAGTTGAGGTACAGTAATGGAAGTACAGGTGAAACACTTCCCCCATGTAAAAAAGGCACCGTGAGACCTAAACCATTACTGGCCTCAGCACAGCTGCATTCTGAATTTACATGGACATTTTTATTAGCATTTTAAATAGAAAAACTTTTTAATTTTTTTTTTTATCAGTTTAAACGTTGACACATCCCTTATAAGCCACACAAACTCAATGACCTCTAGCAGGGAAATCCTACCACCTGCTGCAACCCCACACATGAATAGTGCATTCAGTATCTATAACTGACTATTGCTTTATGGGTATTCAGAGCCATAGAACAACACCTGCGGTAGGTAATCTGATTAAACTCACCGTTTCCACTCACACTGCTTTACATAACAGACGAGTTTTGTTCATGAATCATTTGTTTGACTTTTACCCTGAACTACAGACAGTGAATGATGCCGAGGGCACAGCACACAGTGACCAGCAACCTAGTAAACACAGTCCACATGGAGGCCAAAGAGGAACAGAAGTGTCACTGGTCACACTTAAGGTTTACCAGAACTCTCTGTTTCAGCAGGAAACGACCTTCAGTTAACCTCTACTTTCTAACGTGACTGGGATATTCTTCTGATCTTCATACCGTGTGAGGTCCCCGGGGTTAATACAGCAAACACATCCAAAATCAACTAAGAACGAGCTATAGACCTAACCTAGCCTACCCCAGAGAGGCTATTAGCCTACCCCAGAGAATCTATAGACCTAACCTACCCCAGAGAGGCTATTAGCCTACCCCAGAGAGGCTATTAGCCTACCCCAGAGAATCTATAGACCTAACCTAGCCCAGAGAGGGTATTAGCCTACCCCAGAGAATCTATAGACCTAACCTAGCCCAGAGAGGGTATTAGCCTACCCCAGAGAATCTATAGACCTAACCTAGCCCAGAGAGGCTATTAGGCTACCCCAGAGGGGCTATTAGCCTACCCCAGAGAGGCTATTAGCCTACCCCAGAGAGGCTATTAGCCTACCCCAGAGAGGCTATTAGGCTACCCCAGAGAGGCTATTAGCCTACCCCAGAGAGGCTATTAGCCTACCCCAGAGAGGCTATTAGCCTACCCCAGAGGGGCTATTAGCCTACCCCAGAGAGGCTATTAGGCTACCCCAGAGGGGCTATTAGGCTACCCCAGAGAGGCTATTAGCCTACCCCAGAGAGGCTATTAGGCTACCCCAGAGGGGCTATTAGCAGAGATCCCACTCTGGGGAGACTCTTCTGGTATCTATTTTAACATTCACTCTGTTGATAACAGCAGAGATCCCACTCTGGAACTTTGATATGTCGGTAGAGTAGATATATAAATATATTCATATTTATATTTTTAAATATTCATAAATTAAATGTGCAGGAAATTGTTATTGAAATCAAAATACTCATTAAAAGAGAAAGCAGTAAAGCTTCACACAACACCAATCTTTACTTTGTAGCAGTTACAGATTAAACATTTCAGAGTCTTATAAAGGTCCAGTGCAGTCAAAAATTAGTTTTTCCTGTGTTTACATTTCCATATTATGAGGTTGGAAGAAAACTGAGAAAAATTATAATAACGCCAATTTAGTCAAAGAGCTTTTGAAAAGACCGGCTGAAATTTCTGCCTGTTATGGTGGGATGGAGTTTTGGCCTATCTGGTGACATTTAAAAAGACCAATAAGAAATCAAATGTATTTATAAAGCCCTTTTTACATCAGCTGATATCTCAAAGTGCTGTACAGAAACCCAGCCTAAAACCCCAAACAGGAAGTAATGCAGGTGTAGAAGCACAGTGGCTAGGAAAGAGAGTGTTCCAAACCTAATTGCTGAGAAACAATTTTTGGTTTATTTTTGACCATTTGAAATTGAAACCAAATCACAGTAAGGTACTTAATTATTACCCAGAAAAAATTTGATATAAAAAATAAAAAAATAAAAAAAGGTTAAAAAAAACCATCTGCATTGAACGTTTACAGCTGAAAACCTTAATGGTGAAAACAGCCACATCTATTTGTGACATTAAAACGACACAAAAAGTGGTTACAACAACGCCCAGATCTCTCCTCTCGGACATCACGTACGATAGAGGAGCACAATACACACAGCAATTTATTTTCACCATACCGCTCCTCAGCTCGGCAACGAAAAACATTAACAACGGTGGTGGGGCGGCCATGGGTTCATCTTTAAAACAGGCCTGCGTTAAGGCCAAAAAATGTCAAATAATCCTTCCTCCAAAAGGACCCTGGAAGGATTACATCCCAACCCTGGTCTGAGTTGTTATAGTCTGGTGAGGAATCCCCCCCGGACAGCAGCATTTCATGGTAACTAGACTAGATCGGTTCAACGTAGCTGTCGAGAAACAAACGAGGCTAATAAAAAGCTATTTGAAAGTATAGGACGATCATCTTCCAAATATTCAAATGATATGGTCTCACCCTACATTAGACTTGAGTGGAGAGATCACCGTGTGGCCTTAACTGGCGTTATCGCTCTGTAATATAGGCCTAGGCTACGTCCCAAATGGCTATGGGCCCTGGTCCAAAATAGTGCACTATATAGGGCACGGGTATTCAACTCTGACCCTACGAGGTCTGGAGCCTGATGGGTTTTCTGTTGTACCTGATCATTATTTACACCCACCTGGTGTCCCAGGTCTAAATCAGTGACTCAGAGGGGAAAAATGAACTAAAGCAGTGGAACAAGGCTTGGAGATCCACAGTTGAGGATTATATAGGGATTAGTGCCATTTGGGACGGGCCCTAGGCCTTAGGGCTGGGCGGTAAACAGCCATTTGGGACGGGCCTTAGGGCTGGGAGGTAAACTGCCATTTGGGACGGGCGCTAGGCCTTAGGGCTGGGCGGTAAACTGCCATTTGGGACTGGGTCTACTCTGTTCTGTCTGGTGTAACCTAGTCCTAGTGGTAGAGAATGGATCTACTCTGTTCTGTCTGGTGTAACCTAGTGGTAGAGAATGGATCTACTCTGTTCTGTCTGGTGTAACCTAGTGGTACAGAATGGATCTACTCTGTTCTGTCTGGTGTAACCTAGTCCTAGTGGTAGAGAATGGATCTACTCTGTTCTGTCTGGTGTAACCTAGTGGTAGAGAATGGATCTACTCTGTTCTGTCTGGTATAACCTAGTGGTAGAGAATGGATCTACTCTGTTCTGTCTGGTGTAACCTAGTGGTAGAGAATGGATCTACTCTGTTCTGTCTGGTGTAACCTAGTCCTAGTGGTAGAGAATGGATCTACTCTGTTCTGTCTGGTGTAACCTAGTGGTAGAGAATGGATCTACTCTGTTCTGTCTGGTGTAACCTAGTGGTAGAGAATGGATCTACTCTGTTCTGTCTGGTGTAACCTAGTGGTAGAGAATGGATCTACTCTGTTCTGTCTGGTGTAACCTAGTGGTAGAGAATGGATCTACTCTGTTCTGTCTGGTGTAACCTAGTCCTAGTGGTAGAGAATGGATCTACTCTGTTCTGTCTGGTGTAACCTAGTCCTAGTGGTAGAGAATGGATCTACTCTGTTCTGTCTGGTGTAACCTAGTGGTAGAGAATGGATCTACTCTGTTCTGTCTGGTGTAACCTAGTCCTAGTGGTAGAGAATGGATCTACTCTGTTCTGTCTGGTGTAACCTAGTGGTAGAGAATGGATCTACTCTGTTCTGTCTGGTGTAACCTAGTGGTAGAGAATGGATCTACTCTGTTCTGTCTGGTGTAACCTAGTGGTAGAGAATGGATCTACTCTGTTCTGTCTGGTGTAACCTAGTCCTAGTGGTAGAGAATGGATCTACTCTGTTCTGTCTGGTGTAACCTAGTGGTAGAGAATGAATCTACTCTGTTCTGTCTGGTGTAACCTAGTCCTAGTGGTAGAGAATGGATCTACTCTGTTCTGTCTGGTGTAACCTAGTCCTAGTGGTAGAGAATGGATCTACTCTGTTCTGTCTGGTATAACCTAGTCCTAGTGGTAGAGAATGGATCTACTCTGTTCTGTCTGGTGTAACCTAGTCCTAGTGGTAGAGAATGGATCTACTCTGTTCTGTCTGGTGTAACCTAGTGGTAGAGAATGGATCTACTCTGTTCTGTCTGGTGTAACCTAGTGGTAGAGAATGGATCTACTCTGTTCTGTCTGGTGTAACCTAGTGGTAGAGAATGGATCTACTCTGTTCTGTCTGGTGTAACCTAGTGGTAGAGAATGGATCTACTCTGTTCTGTCTGGTGTAACCTAGTCCTAGTGGTAGAGAATGGATCTACTCTGTTCTGTCTGGTGTAACCTAGTCCTAGTGGTATAGAATGGATCTACTCTGTTCTGTCTGGTGTAACCTAGTCCTAGTGGTAGAGAATGGATCTACTCTGTTCTGTCTGGTGTAACCTAGTGGTAGAGAATGGATCTACTCTGTTCTGTCTGGTGTAACCTAGTCCTAGTGGTAGAGAATGGATCTACTCTGTTCTGTCTGGTGTAACCTAGTCCTAGTGGTAGAGAATGGATCTACTCTGTTCTGTCTGGTGTAACCTAGTGGTAGAGAATGGATCTACTCTGTTCTGTCTGGTGTAACCTAGTCCTAGTGGTAGAGAATGGATCTACTCTGTTCTGTCTGGTGTAACCTAGTGGTAGAGAATGGATCTACTCTGTTCTGTCTGGTATAACCTAGTGGTAGAGAATGGATCTACTCTGTTCTGTCTGGTGTAACCTAGTGGTAGAGAATGGATCTACTCTGTTCTGTCTGGTGTAACCTAGTGGTAGAGAATGGATCTACTCTGTTCTGTCTGGTGTAACCTAGTCCTAGTGGTAGAGAATGGATCTACTCTGTTCTGTCTGGTGTAACCTAGTCCTAGTGGTAGAGAATGGATCTACTCTGTTCTGTCTGGTGTAACCTAGTGGTAGAGAATGGATCTACTCTGTTCTGTCTGGTGTAACCTAGTGGTACAGAATGGATCTACTCTGTTCTGTCTGGTGTAACCTAGTCCTAGTGGTAGAGAATGGATCTACTCTGTTCTGTCTGGTGTAACCTAGTGGTAGAGAATGGATCTACTCTGTTCTGTCTGGTATAACCTAGTGGTAGAGAATGGATCTACTCTGTTCTGTCTGGTGTAACCTAGTGGTAGAGAATGGATCTACTCTGTTCTGTCTGGTGTAACCTAGTCCTAGTGGTAGAGAATGGATCTACTCTGTTCTGTCTGGTGTAACCTAGTGGTAGAGAATGGATCTACTCTGTTCTGTCTGGTGTAACCTAGTGGTAGAGAATGGATCTACTCTGTTCTGTCTGGTGTAACCTAGTGGTAGAGAATGGATCTACTCTGTTCTGTCTGGTGTAACCTAGTGGTAGAGAATGGATCTACTCTGTTCTGTCTGGTGTAACCTAGTGCTAGTGGTAGAGAATGGATCTACTCTGTTCTGTCTGGTGTAACCTAGTCCTAGTGGTAGAGAATGGATCTACTCTGTTCTGTCTGGTGTAACCTAGTGGTAGAGAATGGATCTACTCTGTTCTGTCTGGTGTAACCTAGTCCTAGTGGTAGAGAATGGATCTACTCTGTTCTGTCTGGTGTAACCTAGTGGTAGAGAATGGATCTACTCTGTTCTGTCTGGTGTAACCTAGTGGTAGAGAATGGATCTACTCTGTTCTGTCTGGTGTAACCTAGTGGTAGAGAATGGATCTACTCTGTTCTGTCTGGTGTAACCTAGTGGTAGAGAATGGATCTACTCTGTTCTGTCTGGTGTAACCTAGTCCTAGTGGTAGAGAATGGATCTACTCTGTTCTGTCTGGTGTAACCTAGTCCTAGTGGTAGAGAATGGATCTACTCTGTTCTGTCTGGTGTAACCTAGTGGTAGAGAATGGATCTACTCTGTTCTGTCTGGTGTAACCTAGTGGTACAGAATGGATCTACTCTGTTCTGTCTGGTGTAACCTAGTCCTAGTGGTAGAGAATGGATCTACTCTGTTCTGTCTGGTGTAACCTAGTGGTAGAGAATGGATCTACTCTGTTCTGTCTGGTATAACCTAGTGGTAGAGAATGGATCTACTCTGTTCTGTCTGGTGTAACCTAGTGGTAGAGAATGGATCTACTCTGTTCTGTCTGGTGTAACCTAGTGGTAGAGAATGGATCTACTCTGTTCTGTCTGGTGTAACCTAGTGGTAGAGAATGGATCTACTCTGTTCTGTCTGGTGTAACCTAGTCCTAGTGGTAGAGAATGGATCTACTCTGTTCTGTCTGGTGTAACCTAGTCCTAGTGGTATAGAATGGATCTACTCTGTTCTGTCTGGTGTAACCTAGTCCTAGTGGTAGAGAATGGATCTACTCTGTTCTGTCTGGTGTAACCTAGTGGTAGAGAATGGATCTACTCTGTTCTGTCTGGTGTAACCTAGTCCTAGTGGTAGAGAATGGATCTACTCTGTTCTGTCTGGTGTAACCTAGTCCTAGTGGTAGAGAATGGATCTACTCTGTTCTGTCTGGTGTAACCTAGTGGTAGAGAATGGATCTACTCTGTTCTGTCTGGTGTAACCTAGTCCTAGTGGTAGAGAATGGATCTACTCTGTTCTGTCTGGTGTAACCTAGTGGTAGAGAATGGATCTACTCTGTTCTGTCTGGTGTAACCTAGTGGTAGAGAATGGATCTACTCTGTTCTGTCTGGTGTAACCTAGTGGTAGAGAATGGATCTACTCTGTTCTGTCTGGTGTAACCTAGTGGTAGAGAATGGATCTACTCTGTTCTGTCTGGTGTAACCTAGTCCTAGTGGTAGAGAATGGATCTACTCTGTTCTGTCTGGTGTAACCTAGTCCTAGTGGTAGAGAATGGATCTACTCTGTTCTGTCTGGTGTAACCTAGTGGTAGAGAATGGATCTACTCTGTTCTGTCTGGTGTAACCTAGTGGTACAGAATGGATCTACTCTGTTCTGTCTGGTGTAACCTAGTCCTAGTGGTAGAGAATGGATCTACTCTGTTCTGTCTGGTGTAACCTAGTGGTAGAGAATGGATCTACTCTGTTCTGTCTGGTATAACCTAGTGGTAGAGAATGGATCTACTCTGTTCTGTCTGGTGTAACCTAGTGGTAGAGAATGGATCTACTCTGTTCTGTCTGGTGTAACCTAGTCCTAGTGGTAGAGAATGGATCTACTCTGTTCTGTCTGGTGTAACCTAGTGGTAGAGAATGGATCTACTCTGTTCTGTCTGGTGTAACCTAGTGGTAGAGAATGGATCTACTCTGTTCTGTCTGGTATAACCTAGTGGTAGAGAATGGATCTACTCTGTTCTGTCTGGTGTAACCTAGTGGTAGAGAATGGATCTACTCTGTTCTGTCTGGTGTAACCTAGTCCTAGTGGTAGAGAATGGATCTACTCTGTTCTGTCTGGTGTAACCTAGTCCTAGTGGTAGAGAATGGATCTACTCTGTTCTGTCTGGTGTAACCTAGTGGTAGAGAATGGATCTACTCTGTTCTGTCTGGTGTAACCTAGTCCTAGTGGTAGAGAATGGATCTACTCTGTTCTGTCTGGTGTAACCTAGTGGTAGAGAATGGATCTACTCTGTTCTGTCTGGTGTAACCTAGTGGTAGAGAATGGATCTACTCTGTTCTGTCTGGTGTAACCTAGTGGTAGAGAATGGATCTACTCTGTTCTGTCTGGTGTAACCTAGTCCTAGTGGTAGAGAATGGATCTACTCTGTTCTGTCTGGTGTAACCTAGTGGTAGAGAATGAATCTACTCTGTTCTGTCTGGTGTAACCTAGTCCTAGTGGTAGAGAATGGATCTACTCTGTTCTGTCTGGTGTAACCTAGTCCTAGTGGTAGAGAATGGATCTACTCTGTTCTGTCTGGTATAACCTAGTCCTAGTGGTAGAGAATGGATCTACTCTGTTCTGTCTGGTGTAACCTAGTCCTAGTGGTAGAGAATGGATCTACTCTGTTCTGTCTGGTGTAACCTAGTGGTAGAGAATGGATCTACTCTGTTCTGTCTGGTGTAACCTAGTGGTAGAGAATGGATCTACTCTGTTCTGTCTGGTGTAACCTAGTGGTAGAGAATGGATCTACTCTGTTCTGTCTGGTGTAACCTAGTGGTAGAGAATGGATCTACTCTGTTCTGTCTGGTGTAACCTAGTCCTAGTGGTAGAGAATGGATCTACTCTGTTCTGTCTGGTGTAACCTAGTCCTAGTGGTATAGAATGGATCTACTCTGTTCTGTCTGGTGTAACCTAGTCCTAGTGGTAGAGAATGGATCTACTCTGTTCTGTCTGGTGTAACCTAGTGGTAGAGAATGGATCTACTCTGTTCTGTCTGGTGTAACCTAGTCCTAGTGGTAGAGAATGGATCTACTCTGTTCTGTCTGGTGTAACCTAGTCCTAGTGGTAGAGAATGGATCTACTCTGTTCTGTCTGGTGTAACCTAGTGGTAGAGAATGGATCTACTCTGTTCTGTCTGGTGTAACCTAGTCCTAGTGGTAGAGAATGGATCTACTCTGTTCTGTCTGGTGTAACCTAGTGGTAGAGAATGGATCTACTCTGTTCTGTCTGGTGTAACCTAGTGGTAGAGAATGGATCTACTCTGTTCTGTCTGGTGTAACCTAGTCCTAGTGGTAGAGAATGGATCTACTCTGTTCTGTCTGGTGTAACCTAGTCCTAGTGGTAGAGAATGGATCTACTCTGTTCTGTCTGGTGTAACCTAGTGGTAGAGAATGGATCTACTCTGTTCTGTCTGGTGTAACCTAGTGGTAGAGAATGGATCTACTCTGTTCTGTCTGGTGTAACCTAGAGGTCGAGTATGGATCTACTCTGTTCTGTCTGGTGTAACCTAGTCCTAGTGGTAGAGAATGGATCTACTCTGTTCTGTCTGGTGTAACCTAGTCCTAGTGGTAGAGAATGGATCTACTCTGTTCTGTCTGGTGTAACCTAGTGGTAGAGAATGGATCTACTCTGTTCTGTCTGGTGTAACCTAGTCCTAGTGGTAGAGAATGGATCTACTCTGTTCTGTCAGCTACAGTCAAGACTAGCTAACTGGTAGCAGCCTAGAGAAGCTAGCCAGCTACAGCTAGCTAGGCTAATTGAAGCTACATGCTGTGTGTTTTCTCCCCGACCCCATTCGGATAAAACAGCCTGTCCGTTGCTGCTTGTCACCTACTCCTCATTTCACCAACTTCATGTCGTAAGTTTGCATCCCATTACTTAACTCTCCGTCCACTTCCTACACATTGAGCCTCTTCGATTTGGTCAACAAACAACAAGCTAAGTGACACATGAAGTCGACCGGGCACATGGAATAAAAAAAACAACATTGAAAAGTTTTTTGTCGTTTTTAAAAAATTAAGCATTTGAAATGTCATGATATCTCCTTCTATGCAACATAATTATAATTTTTTCCACATTTAGAAAAAGCCTGTGTTTTTAAAATAGTCTCACAAGTATTAGAATATTTAAAACATCTCTTTGGGATATTTGGATATTCTATTTGTATATATTCTAATAACCATGCAGATCCCTTGAACACCCACCCCACCCCACCCAGATCACAATTTAGCCAGTTTGTCTCGTTCCCCGTAATGAGCCACACACCTCCTGTGTTATAAAGTAGAAGAGAACATGAAACCATTGCTGTGTAAAACCCAGTGGTGCTTGGGAAGGAAATGAACACAGGGTGTGGTACAACAGCAAACCTCACGTGTTGGTGAAATAACTAAAAGAAGCAAAGAGAGATCACTGATATATATATATATATATAGCGCCTAGAAAATCTGTTGATTTGTCTGTTCACGTTTTTTATTTCCTTCAGGGTTTCGCTTTAAAAAAAAACAACAACAAAAACAGAATTGGATCTTCCAAGTCTACAACAATACTTAGAGGTCTGTAAAATAAATACAAATAAATGAAGTAATGTACATTTTGGGGTGTAATTACCCTTCAGTTGAAGTGCGCATCAGCCAGACCGTTTGGTGAGCCATGTTTCTGTGGCGCTCACGTGAGTTTGCAAAACAAATGGCCACTGGATTAATGCAAATAACCATGATATCATTCTGCCAGGCTACTTTGTAGTTAATATTTCATTTAGAAGGTTTTTTTTTTAGGGGGGGATAAAGCATATCCATCTCTCCCAGAAGGTTATCATTAGCATCATTGCTAACGGCTCCACAAAAGTGTGGACACACACACACACACACACACACACACACACACACACACACACACACACACACACACACACACACATATTCCGGTACCATTTCAGAAAGTTGTTGGAAAATAAGAATCTCTGATGCATTTTGGTCATGTGGTATTTCATTAACTTGGTCAAATTATACAAATGTTCAAGAAAGTTCAATACATTTAGTTGATTTCCTACTAAGTTCAATACATTTAGTTGATTACCTACTGAAGTTCAATACATTTAGTTGATTACCTACTAAAGTTCAATACATTTAGTTGATTACCTACTAAAGTTCAATACATTTAGTTGATTACCTACTGAAGTTCAATACATTTAGTTGATTACCTACTAAAGTTCAATACATTTAGTTGATTACCTACTAAAGTTCAATACATTTAGTTGATTACCTACTGAAGTTCAATACATTTAGTTGATTACCTACTGAAGTTCAATACATTTAGTTGATTACCTACTGAAGTTCAATACATTTAGTTGATTACCTACTAAAGTTCAATACATTTAGTTGATTACCTACTAAAGTTCAATACATTCAGTTGATTACCTACTAAAGTTCAATACATTTAGTTGATTACCTACTAAAGTTCAATACATTTAGTTGATTACCTACTGAAGTTCAATACATTTAGTTGATTACCTACTAAAGTGCAATACATTTAGTTGATTACCTACTAAAGTTCAATACATTTAGTTGATTACCTACTAAAGTTCAATACATTTAGTTGATTACCTACTAAAGTTCAATACATTTAGTTGATTACCTACTAAAGTTCAATACATTTAGTTGATTACCTACTAAAGTTCAATACATTTAGTTGATTACCTACTGAAGTTCAATACATTTAGTTGATTACCTACTAAAGTTCAATACATTTAGTTGATTACCTACTAAAGATCAATACATTTAGTTGATTACCTACTACAGTTCAATACATTTAGTTGATTACCTACTACAGTTCAATACATTTAGTTGATTACCTACTAAAGTGCAATACATTTAGTTGATTACCTACTAAAGTTCAATACATTTAGTTGATTACCTACTAAAGTTCAATACATTTAGTTGATTACCTACTGAAGTTCAATACATTTAGTTGATTACCTACTGAAGTTCAATACATTTAGTTGATTACCTACTGAAGTTCAATACATTTAGTTGATTACCTACTAAAGTTCAATACATTTAGTTGATTACCTACTAAAGTTCAATACATTTAGTTGATTACCTACTAAAGTTCAATACATTTAGTTGATTACCTACTAAAGTTCAATACATTCAGTTGATTACCTACTGAAGTTCAATACATTTAGTTGATTACCTACTAAAGTTCAATACATTCAGTTGATTACCTACTAAAGTTCAATACATTTAGTTGATTACCTACTAAAGTTCAATACATTTAGTTGATTACCTACTGAAGTTCAATACATTTAGTTGATTACCTACTAAAGTGCAATACATTTAGTTGATTACCTACTAAAGTTCAATACATTTAGTTGATTACCTACTAAAGTTCAATACATTTAGTTGATTACCTACTAAAGTTCAATACATTTAGTTGATTACCTACTAAAGTTCAATACATTTAGTTGATTACCTACTAAAGTTCAATACATTTAGTTGATTACCTACTGAAGTTCAATACATTTAGTTGATTAACTACTAAAGTTCAATACATTTAGTTGATTACCTACTAAAGATCAATACATTTAGTTGATTACCTACTACAGTTCAATACATTTAGTTGATTACCTACTACAGTTCAATACATTTAGTTGATTACCTACTAAAGTTCAATACATTTAGTTGATTACCTACTAAAGTTCAATACATTTAGTTGATTACCTACTAAAGTTCAATACATTTAGTTGATTACCTACTAAAGTTCAATACATTTAGTTGATTACCTACTGAAGTTCAATACATTTAGTTGATTACCTACTAAAGTTCAATACATTTAGTTGATTACCTACTAAAGTTCAATACATTTAGTTGATTACCTACTAAAGTTCAATACATTTAGTTGATTAACTACTAAAGTTCAATACATTTAGTTGATTACCTACTAAAGTTCAATACATTTAGTTGATTACCTACTAAAGTTCAATACATTTAGTTGATTACCTACTGAAGTTCAATACATTTAGTTGATTACCTACTAAAGTTCAATACATTTAGTTGATTACCTACTAAAGTTCAATACATTTAGTTGATTACCTACTAAAGTTCAATACATTTAGTTGATTACCTACTAAAGTTCAATACATTTAGATGATTACCTACTGAAGTTCAATACATTTTTGAATATTGTTGAATTGTGTTTTAATGTGTGGACTAGGGCCCTACTGATAGACAGACTTTCTAGGGCCCTACTGATAGACAGACTTTCTAGGGCCCTACTGATAGACAGACTTTCTAGGGCCCTACTGATAGACAGACTTTCTAGGGCCCTACTGATAGACAGACTTTCTAGGGCCCTACTGATAGGGCCCTAGAAAGTCTGTCTATCAGTAGGGCCCTAGAAAGTCTGTCTACTGATAAGACAGACTTTCTAGGGCCCTACTGTTAGACAGACTTTCTAGGGCCCTACTGATATGACAGACTTTCTAGGGCCCTACTTATAGACAGACTTTCTTGGTCCCTACTGATAGACTTTCTAGGGCCCTACTGATAACAGACTTTCTAGGGCCCTACTGATAGACAGACTTTCTAGGGCACTACTTATAGACAGACTTTCTAGGGCCCTACTGATAGACAGACTTTCTAGGGCCCTACTGACAGACAGACTTTCTAGGGCCCTACTGTTAGACAGACTGTCTAGGGCCCTACTGACAGACAGACTTTCTAGGGCCCTACTGATAGACAGACTTTCTAGGGCCTACTGATAGGACAGACTGTCTAGGGCCCTACTGATAGGACAGACTGTCTAGGGCCCTACTGATAGAGAGACTTTCTAGGGCCTACTGATAGGACAGACTGTCTAGGGCCCTACTGATAGACAGACTGTCTAGGGCCCTACTTATAGACAGACTTTCTAGGGCCCTACTGATAGACAGACTTTCTAGGGCCCTACTGATAAGACAGACTTTCTAGGGCCCTACTGACAGACAGACTTTCTAGGGCCCTACTGACAGACAGACTTTCTAGGGCCCTACTGATAAGACAGACTGTCTAGGGCCCTACTGATAAGACAGACTTTCTAGGGCCCTACTGATAAGACAGACTTTCTAGGGCCCTACTGATAAGACAGACTTTCTAGGGCCCTACTGACAGACAGACTTTCTAGGGCCCTACTGACAGACAGACTTTCTAGGGCCCTACTGATAAGACAGACTTTCTAGGGCCCTACTGACAGACAGACTTTCTAGGGCCCTACTGATAAGACAGACTTTCTAGGGCCCTACTGATAACAGACTTTCTAGGGCCCTACTGACAGACAGACTTTCTTGGTCCCTACTGATAGACTTTCTAGGGCCCTACTGACAGACAGACTGTCTAGGGCCCTACTGATAGAGAGACTTTCTAGGGCCCTACTGATAAACAGACTTTCTAGGGCCCTACTGTTAGAGAAGTGCTGATTTGTTGCTCTTTACACAGAACAGCGTGACCCTCGTCCATGCTACTTCCCTATGACCTTGTCCAAGAGCAGTTTAACCTCGTTATACCACCTTTCTATATATTCATCCTCACTAATCAACATGAGGCTGAAACAAAAGAGCGAACCTTGTGCCAGGTGATAAAACGTTCGATGGGGACAGATGTTTTCCTCTGGTCACAATGCAGGAGGACGACGACAGCTCGTTTCAACCCCCCAAAAACGGCCTCGGGAAAACAGTCCATCTTTCAAACGTTTTGGGGGCCTCCCCCCCCTCCCGCCCCCCTCCCTGTCATGCAGTGATATCCTGATTGGCTGTGGCGGTTAGAGAGAGAGAGAGAGAGAGAGAGAGAGAGCCAGGCTGCAGGTGCTTCCTGTGGGGCTGAGGGAAGAGCTAGAGCATAAGGGGGGGAGAGGGGAAAGAACTCAGGCTTCCTCTGGCCTGCAGATTGAAGAGGGTGAGACACAGAACACCCAGCCTGGCACCATTGTTGCTCAACCCCCCCCACCCACTCCCCGGGACACTGGCTGTGCACAACAGCGAGACAAACCAACCGCTCCGTCACTGACATCAATGAGCCAGGAGAAGCAACAACAACAACAAAACAATCAGGGAATAACTAATAGAATGGAAATGTAGGCGCTGTGGAGGACCTTGCACTGACTAACCCAGATATAACCTTGGCTCCTAACTGCAACCCAACTGGGATTTATGGGGAAAAAAAGGATTGTTGTGACAAGAGAATGACGCCCATTAGCAACAGTCTGTCCAAGTTATCGACAAATGTTGCGTGTTACGTTTTTCTTGTTCCCCATTTTCCCCTGTTAGTGTGTTTGTCCTGAGCATTACAGGTGTACCGAGTTGCGGCTAACGATGGTGGGCGTGGCTGTAGCTGATTACAGAGAGGATATCTGTTTGCCGTGTGAGAAGAGAGAGGAGGGGGAGAGAGAGGACACTTGTTTTTTGTTTGATTATTTGTGTTAATGTCTTTGTTTGTGTTTCAGCCTGTCCTCCTGAGGCGCTCCACCCTACCTAGGTCCTGGAGAAGGGAAAAGGTAGATCTGCCCATGGGTGTACATTCTCACGTAGATAACCCATTGTTTTATACACTAGGTTAGCCGGGCGGGTGTCACCCTTGTATTTTTCTTGGAACCAGGTAGGACAGTGGGTTAGGGTTTAGAGTGTGTTAGGAAGGATTAGGTGTGTAGAAGAGGAGGGACCTTTTGTTTATTTTCATTACTTGGACCCCGATCCCAAACATTCCCTTCTCTTACCTTCCCTTGTTGTTGTTGTTTCTTACTGATTATTTATGGGTGTGTTATATTGTTTATTTTAACTAATTCACTAAACATCCCCTGAGGGTTAAAATTGAGTTCTGGTTGTGGTCTGATTTATTTATCGCCCATTGCACCCCACATTTCTTCCCATTTCATCCGTGTTACCTGGTGTGTTTAGGCCCAGGCGTTTACGTCTCCTCCTCAGACGAGCTACACCCGAGGGGAGAACGTAATAACAAACTAAATGTTTATTTTTTTATAAATTAGGCTCCAGAATCCAGCATCGATGTCCTGATCTTGATTCACAACAAAACAAAAAAAACATTTGACTCGTTCCATTAGGAAAAATGGTGATTCGCTGAAGAACTGACTTCCAGTGAACAAGCTTTAGTTCGTGTGATAGAATTTTCCATCAAATTAAAGACTTTATCCACCACAAATCTGTCGTTATTTCTTTCTTCAAAAACACGAATTGAAACGGTGCTTCACTTAAAAAATAAAGAAAAAAGTTGTGCTTGGGTACAAACGTCAAAGTACACGTAGATGCCATATATATATATATGGCATATATATATCTGAGACATTGTTCGCTCTGGACACCAAGCTGGAGTCAAATCCACGACACACTGGAGAAACGCTGGAGAAGACGATAAATCGCTAAGCTGTTGGAGGAAAATTAAACGCTAGAAAACCCACAGCAAAACATGTCATTTGAGAATCATTTAATTGGTTCACGGAATCGAAGCTGGTAAAAAAAAAAAAACATTCATAGACAACTTATTGGTCAAGAGAAGCGTGGTCCTTCCCCCTCAGGTGAACATTGCTCATCGCACCGGACCAACGACAAATGGAAACCGGTGTACGATAACACGGCTACATAGCTTTGAGGCAAAACAAATTATTCTTTGCCTCGCAGGAGAGATGGGAACACTGCAGTACCAGGGACAGATGGTCAGCATCTACCCCGATACGAGAGCAGAGCTACGGGAAACACACTACCTGCGATGAGGTAGGAGAGGACTACTGTTCAAAACCATCCTGTAGGTAGGAGAGGACTACTGTTCAAAACCATCCTGTAGGTAGGAGAGGACTACTGTTCAAAACCATCCTGTAGGTAGGAGAGGACTACTGTTCAAAACCATCCTGTAGGTAGGAGAGGACTACTGTTCAAAACCATCCTGTAGGTAGGAGAGGACTACTGTTCAAAACCATCCTGTAGGTAGGAGAGGACTACTGTTCAAAACCATCCTGTAGGTAGGAGAGGACTACTGTTCAAAACCATCCTGTAGGTAGGAGAGGACTACTGTTCAAAACCATCCTGTAGGTAGGAGAGGACTACTGTTCAAAACCTTCCTGTAGGTAGAAGAGGACTACTGTTCAAAACCATCCTGTAGGTAGGAGAGGACTACTGTTCAAAACCATCCTGTAGGTAGGAGAGGACTACTGTTCAAAACCATCCTGTAGGTAGGAGAGGACTACTGTTCAAAACCAACCTGTAGGTAGGAGAGGACTACTGTTCAAAACCATCCTGTAGGTAGGAGAGGACTACTGTTCAAAACCATCCTGTAGGTAGGAGAGGACTACTGTTCAAAACCATCCTGTAGGTAGGAGAGGACTACTGTTCAAAACCATCCTGTAGGTAGGAGAGGACTACTGTTCAAAACCATCCTGTAGGTAGGAGAGGACTACTGTTCAAAACCATCCTGTAGGTAGGAGAGGACTACTGTTCCCCGCCCCTTCAAGGGCACGACCCGCCCCTTCAACGGCACGACCCGCCCCTTCAACGGCACGACCCGCCCCTTCAGCACCACCACGACAACGCCTCTTCCCTCTCAGGAGTTGGGCCCTCAGATTCTCAAAACGTTCTACAGCTACACCATCGAGAGCATCTCGACTGGCTGCATCACCGCCTGGTATAGCAACTGCTTGGCATCCGACCGCAGAGGGTAGTGCGTACCGCCCAGTACGTCACTGGGGACGAGCTCCCTGCCATCCAGGAACTCTATACCAGGCGGTGTCAGAGGCAGACCCTAGAAATTGGCTTCTTTCTGCTACCTCATGGCAAAGGTTACCAATGCACCACGTCTAGAACCAATAGGACGGTGAACAGCTTGTCCCCAAACCATAAGACCGCTAAATAGTTAGTTTAACCTGTTAGGGTATAGGGGGCAGTATTTTCACGGCTGGATAAAAAAATGTACCCAATTTAATCTGGTTACTAATCCTACCCAGTAACTACAATATGCATATAATTATTATATATGGATAGAAAACACCCTAAAGTTTCAAAAACTGTTTGAATGGTGTCTGTGAGTATAACAGAACTCATTTGGCAGGCAAAACCCTGAGACAGATTCTGACAGGAAGTGGATACCTGATGTGTTGAATTGACTTTAAGCCTATACCATTGAAAAACAAAGGGGGTGAGGTATGTTTTGGCACTTCCTATTGCTTCCACAAGATGTCCCCAGCCTTTACAAAGTGTTTTGAGTCTTCTACAGTGAGATCTGACTGAAGAAGAGCTTTGGAACGGCGATGGCCCATTAGACACCTGGCGTGCGAGTTGATGGTGGGTACTCTCATTCCGAAACGTTTTAAAAGAGAACCCAATGGTCCGCCTTGAATTTTATTCATGTTCTGGTTAAAAAAGGCCCTAATGATTTATGCGATACAACGTTTGACATGTTTGAACGAACGTAAATATATTTTTTCCGTTCGTGAAGTGAAGTCCGGCTGGCTTAGATCATGTGCTACAACACGGAGGTTTTTGGACATAAATGATGAGCTTTTTTGAACAAAACTACATTCGTTATGGACCTGGGATTCTTTGGAAGTGACATCTGATGAAGAGAATCAAAGGTAATGGATTATTTACATAGTATTTTCGATTTTAGATCTCTCCAACATGGCGGTTAGTCTGTATCGCAATGCGTATTTTTCTGGCGCAGTGCTCAGATTATTGCAAAGTGTGATTTCCCAGTAAGGTTCATTTTAAATCTGGCAAGTCCATTGCGTTCAAGAGATGTAAATCTATAATTCTTTGAATGACAATATAATATTTTACCAATGTTTTCTAATATGAATTAATTATTTTGTTGTCATGACTTGACTGCCGGTATTGGAGGGAAACGATTTCCTGAACATCAACGCCATAGTAAAACGCTGTTTTTAGATACAAATATGAACTTGATAGAACTAAAAATGCATGCATTGACTAACATAATGTCCTAGGAGTGTCATCTGATGGAGATTGTAAAAGGTTAGTGCATAATTTTAGCTGATTTTATGGTTTTGGTGACGCCTGTCTTTGAATCGACAATACACTACACACAGCTATTGTCAATGTACTCTCCTAACATAACCTAACTTTATGCTTTCCCCGTAAAACCTTTTTGAAATCGGAAAACGTGGTTAGATTAAGGAGATGTTTATCTTTCAAAGGCTGTAAGTTAGTTGTATGTTTGAGAAATTTGAATTTTGACATTTATTTGGTTTCAAATTTGCCGCTCTTGAAATGCACCTGCTGTTGATAGGGTGCGCCACGGGTGGCACGCTAACGTCCCACATAGCCCCAAGAAGTTAATAGTTAACCTCTCTTGGGTAGGGGGCAGTATTTTGACGTCCGGATGAAAAGCGTGCCCAAAGTAAACTGCCTGTTACTCAGGCCTAGAAGCTAGATATGCATATAATTGGTAGATTTCGATAGAAAACACTCTAAAGTTTCTAAAACAGTTAATATTATGTCTGATCTTAAGCTTTATTTTGATGTATTACACTTGTGACTTTATTAAAGTTAAATATTTATAATACCCACCTGCCCATAAGAAGTTAACCGGACTATCTGCATTGACCCTTTTGACTCATCACATACACTGCTGAAACTGTTAATGATCTATCCTGTTGCTTATTCACGTATCTACTGCAATTACCTGTAGCCCTGCACATGGCCTTGGTACTGGTACAGGTAGCCTAGTGGTTAGAGCGTTGGGCAGGTAGCCTAGTGGTTAGAGTGGAGGGGCGGCAGGTAGCCTGGTGGTTAGAGCGTTGGGCCAGTAACCCAAAGGTGGCTGGATCGAATCCCCAAGCTGACAAGGTAAACATCTGTTGTTCTGCCCGTAAGCAAAGTAGTTAACCCACTGGATGTTGATAATGGCAGCCCTCCACCACTTCTCTGATGGGGTTGAGTTGAAGGCATTCAGTTGTACAACTGACTAGGTATCCACCCCCTTTCTATATAGCCAAGTTATTACCTCGTACCCCTGCACACAGACTTGGTACTGCTACCCTGTATCTATAGCCAAGTTGTCGTTACTCATTTTGTATTGCTTATGACTTTTATTATAAAACTTTTCTATTATTTCTCTATGGTCTTTCTCTCTGCGTTGTTGGGAAGGGCCAGTTAGTCAGCATTTCACTGTTAGTCTACACCTGTTGTTTACCAAGCATGTGACACAATCTGATTTAGATGGAACGGCCTGTAATCGTCCTCTACAAACAGAAACACACCGGTCTGCCTTAGAAAGCCTATTCAAATTACAAAACCGACGGAATTACCCAATATAATACAATGACGTTTCTTTTGGGCTCTAAAACGTGTTTATTATGATCAAGTTCGGTCCCCGTGATCAATTATTTAAAGTTGGCTACGAATAGACATTTAAATAGTGATCCATTCTGACTGCTACATATCTAATTAAATAGTGATCATTCTGCTACATATCTAATTAAATAGTGATCATTCTGCTACATATCTAATTAAATAGTGATCCATTCTGACTGCTACATATCTATTTAAATAGTGATCCATTCTAACTGCTACATATCTAATTAAATAGTGATCCATTCTAACTGCTACATATCTATTTAAATAGTGATCCATTCTGACTGCTACATATCTATTTAAATAGTGATCATTCTGCTACATATCTAATTAAATAGTGATCCATTCTAACTGCTACATATCTAATTAAATAGTGATCCATTCTAACTGCTACATATCTATTTAAATAGTGATCCATTCTGACTGCTACATATCTATTTAAATAGTGATCCATTCTAACTGCTACATATCTAATTAAATAGTGATCCATTCTAACTGCTACATATCTAATTAAATAGTGATCATTCTGCTACATATCTATTTAAATAGTGATCCATTCTAACTGCTACACATCTAATTAAATAGTGATCCATTCTAACTGCTACATATCTATTTAAATAGTGATCCATTCTAACTGCTACATATCTAATTAAATAGTGATCATTCTGCTACATATCTAATTAAATAGTGATCCATTCTAACTGCTACATATCTAATTAAATAGTGATCATTCTGCTACATATCTAATTAAATAGTGATCCATTCTGACTGCTACATATCTATTTAAATAGTGATCCATTCTAACTGCTACATATCTATTTAAATAGTGATCCATTCTGACTGCTACATATCTAATTAAATAGTAATCCATTCTGACTGCTACATATCTAATTAAATAGTGATCCATTCTAACTGCTACATATCTAATTAAATAGTGATCCATTCTAACTGCTACATATCTATTTAAATAGTGATCCATTCTGACAGTTGCCTTCACACAGGACCAAGTGATGACACAGACCAAATCACAGGCCGGCAGGCTACGAGTGACTCTCTCAGGCAGGATGAAAACAACTACATCGACCATGATCCTTAGCGATTTTTTTGGTGCTATTCAGCAACATGGCGCGCTTCAAATTCAAGTACTTCTGGCTTCATGCGCCATCGGGAGTTTTCATGTCTATGCCACCCACCCTGCCACAGTCCACCCACCCTGCCACCCTGCCAGCGCCGCAGTCCAGCCCCCACCCACCCTGCCACCCTGCCACCCACCCTGCCACCCTGCCAGCGCCGCAGTCCAGCCCCCACCCACCCTGCCACCCTGCCAGCGCCGCAGTCCAGCCCCCACCCACCCTGCCACCCTGCCAGCGCCACAGTCCAGCCCCCACCCACCCTGCCAGCGCCACAGTCCAGCCCCCACCCACCCTGCCAGCGCCACAGTCCAGCCCCCACCCACCCTGCCACCCTGCCAGCGCCACAGTCCAGCCCCCACCCACCCTGCCAGCGCCACAGTCCAGCCCCCACCCACCCTGCCAGCGCCGCAGTCCAGCCCCCACCCACCCTGCCAGCGCCACAGTCCAGCCCCCACCCACCCTGCCAGCGCCGCAGTCCAGCCCCCACCCACCCTGCCAGCGCCACAGTCCAGCCCCCACCCACCCTGCCAGCGCCACAGTCCAGCCCAGCCCCCAGGCGCCACAGTCCAGCCCCCAGGCGCCACAGTCTAGCCCCCCCAGCCCAGCCCCCAGGCGCCACAGTCCAGCCCCCAGGCGCCACAGTCCAGCCCCCCCAAGCGCCACAGTCCAGCCCCCCCAAGCACCACAGTCCAGCCCCCAGGCGCCATAGTCCAGCCCCCAGGCGCCACAGTCCAGCCCCCAGGCGCCACAGTCCAGCCCCCAGGTGCCACAGTCCAGCCCCCCAAGCGCCACAGTCCAGCCCCCCCAAGCGCCACAGTCCAGCCCCCAGGCGCCACAGTCCAGCCCCCAGGCGCCACAGTCCAGCCCCCCCAAGCGCCACAGTCCAGCCCCCCCAAGCGCCACAGTCCAGCCCCCCCAAGCGCCACAGTCCAGCCCCCCCAAGCGCCACAGTCCAGCCCCCAGGCGCCACAGTCCAGCCCCCCAAGCGCCACAGTCCAGCCCCCCCAAGTGCCACAGTCCAGCCCCCCCAAGCGCCACAGTCCAGCCCCCCCAAGCGCCACAGTCCAGCCCCCCAAGCGCCACAGTCCAGCCCCCCCAAGCGCCACAGTCCAGCCCCCCCAAGCGCCACAGTCCAGGCCCCCCACAAGAACCACAGTCCAGCCCCCCAAGAACCACAGTCCAGCCCCGGCACCTGTCAGTTGCGGTAAAGGGGCAACTCGTGTTGAAAGAGCCAACAATAACAACCCAATCTGTAGGCCCAGAGGTTGAGTCCCACATGGCACCCTATTCCCTATATAGTGCACTACTTTAGACCAGAGCCCTATTCCCTATATAGTGCACTACTTTAGACCAGAGCCCTATTCCCTATATAGTACACTACTGTTGACCAGAGCCCTATTCCCTATATAGTGCACTACTTTAGACCAGAGCCCTATTCCCTATATAGTGCACTACTTTAGACCAGAGCCCTATTCCCTATATAGTGCACTACTTTAGACCAGAGCCTTATTCCCTATATAGTGCACTACTTTAGACCAGAGCCCTATGGGTCCTAGTGCACTGCATAGGGGGTCATTTGGAAAGCAGATCAGGATGAGCTGAGGAAGTCTGATAAACCAAAGGACGACTGACCGATTCAAACAGACGACAGGCAGGATGTACAAAACAATGAACCTTGAAGTTGTCGGCACTGGACACAACACACACACACACACACACACACACACACACACACACACACACACACACACACACACACACACACAGTTCAATAAGAGGAAGACTGAAGGTTAACTTCCTAACGATATGAACACACCTTGTTTGCCCTTTGAACTGAAAATCATTAACACACTTTTAGGCACTACTGCAATGTTTCCTGTTGTAATGTCACATGTACAACAAGAAACAGTGAAATGACTTCCTGGTTAACTCAATGTATTGCACAGTGTAGGTCTAAAGCTGGAATTTTAAGTTCCCAATGCTATGATGAACCTACTCTAAAACGATGTATTATGACTGGTGTTAACACTAAACTGACATGCAACAAGGATGTAGCCTAACCTCTACAGCTCAGAGACAATACAATATCCAGGCTGAAACTGGCTGAACAAGGAAACATACCTGTCATCATTTTGACAGAAGCAGCAATGACAGAGTAGATAGATAAGTGGCCTCAGGTCATAACAGGCCTGTTAGGCTATAACAGGCTATAACAGGCCATAACAGGCCATAACAGGTCATAACAGGCCATAACAGGTCATAACAGGCCATAACAGGCTGTTAGACTATAACAGGCCATAACAGGCCATAACAGGCCATAACAGGCCTGTTAGGCTATAACAGGCTATAACAGGCCATAACAGGTCATAAAAGGCCATAACAGGTCATAACAGGCTGATAGACTATAACAGGCCATAACAGGCAATAACAGGCCTGTTAGGCTATAACAGGCTATAACAGGTCATAACAGGCCAAGCCCTTGATTATGACTCTCAGTTCCATTACATGACATAAGAGTTTTCTGTACGGGGGGAGTTTTGCAAAGAGCCCCGACTCTCAGTCTGAAAGTATCACTTGCAGTACGGTTTTGGAAGCACAAGGACTATCCACATCTGGAAGAAATAATATATATATTTTTTTTCAAAAGGTTAAATTCATAAACACCTTTATTAGGGTTAGTGTTCCCACACAGTCATATCTCCATGTTACAGCGCGTGCTTACGGAAAACAGAGTCGACTACCTGTACTAATTAGCCATCTGCTTCTCCTAACACCTGTGTGTGACCGGAAGACCACGGACCTCACAAATGTGTTATCACTGACAAATACTGTCGACTGCAACTGTGTTAAAACCAGTTTGTGAAATGATTTTTGACGTGATATGAAAGTAGAGGAATTTATGTTTCTAGAACCATATCACAATTTCAGAATCAATTCACCTTTAGATGAGAGTATTTAGCTTGTTTTGGCTCCCAGAACCAATTATCCTTTAAAACAGAACGTGTATGGTCCTTGGACTATATGGATTAAAGTTAGGCTCTTTATTGGTCTATAACACACCACTTTCCCCTCTGGTTGGCTGGTATGCTGCTGGTGGTGTCATTCATTCAAATCCACCCATGCTACAATACACTGTATTTGGCCCCAGCTGTTTTTGATGTGGAGTATCTAGTTAGTCATGGCTAACTAGTAGCTAACTATATTAGGATCCTTTTCTGCTGAATAGACAGCTACCCGATGACTGATTACATTATGGATTACAAGCTAACGTTAGCTAGCTACTTAGCTAATGATAAATATAGCTATGGCTGTAACGTTAGCTAGCTACTTAGCTAATGATAAATATAGCTATGGCTGTCACGTTAACTAGCTACTTAGCTAATGATAAATATAGCTATGGCTGTAACGTTAACTAGCTACTTAGCTAATGATAAATATAGCTATGGCTGTCACGTTAACTAGCTACTTAGCTAATGATAAATATAGCTATGGCTGTAACGTTAGCTAGCTACCTAGCTAATGATAAATATAGCTATGGCTGTAACGTTAGCTAGCTACATAGCTAATGATAAATATAGCTATGGCTGTAACGTTAACTAGCTACATAGCTAATGATAAATATAGCTATGGCTGTAACGTTAGCTAGCTGATAGCTGCCCAACTAGCTAGTTAGCTAACCTGATAGCTGGCCAACTAGCTAGTTAGCTAACCTGATAGCTGCCCAACTAGCTAGTTAGCTAACCTGATAGCTGCCCCAACTAGCTAGTTAGCTAACCTGATAGCTGGCCAACTAGCTAGTTAGTAGCCTGCTAATGCAACTAGCTAGTTAGCTAACCTGATAGCTGGCCAACTAACTAGTTAGCTAACCTGATAGCTGGCCAACTAGCTAGTTAGTAGCCTGCTAATGCAACTAGCTAGTTAGCTAACCTGATAGCTGGCCAACTAACTAGTTAGCTAACCTGATAGCTGGCCAACTAGCTAGTTAGTAGCCTGCTAATGCAACTAGCTAGTTAGCTAACCTGATAGCTGGCCAAACTAGCTAGCTAACAACCTTGGACATAACGAGCCACACCCACTTATTGATATTTACAGTTGTGACATGTCACCCTAAATGACATTACAAGCATCATATAAAACGTTATAACACATGACATATGAACATGATGCTTGCCGTGTAAACAGCGGTTTGTCTAAAGCTAGCTAACCCTTCTCACAGTAGCATAGGAACAACGGTCTGGAAGATATGTGGCTAACTGACGTTAGCTGGCTTGGAATTGGATGCTAACAAAGGTCTTTCAATGTACTGTTCTACTTCCCCACCAAACGATAAGATAATAAAATACATTTTCTTTAAAATATATATTTCCGTACCGAAGTGTCGGACCGACACAAGCGGTGTCGGTGCTTTCAATTTCTTGTAAAATACGTTCGTGCTCGGTTATACACTCCACGGATTCATTTTCCGCCATGTTGCTGGTCATCATCACAGTGGCAAGCGGTGACGGTGACACTGCGGGGAAACGGGATGGGGGAACGGGATAGTACCGGACTCGGTCGATAAGGGGCGTAACGTTACCTGTGTGTGATGTAGTGACAGCCTTGAGCTAGGCAGTTGTTTACCCTGCTAATAACCCTACCCATCAATGTAAAATCCGATGTATTAACCACTTAACCTTAGATCAGTAGAGGGGGATCTATGAATGAATAGTCCCTACTTATAAATTGCTTTTAATAGTAACAGAATGAGCACCACCACCAAATAGTATTCTGTCCATGCTACATTTCATTTAAAACTGCACTGCTATTGTTAAATTACAAAAGTACCGTAGTTATTTGTACAGATAATTGTTTCCCGGTGAGAATAAAACGAATTGATTGTCATCACAATTAGCTATTATGAATAGATGAAAATGTCTCACATTTGACTAATGAATCTGTTACAATAGTTTTTCCCTTTTTTTCCATATTTGGATTAAATTGAAAGTACCTTAAGGTGGTTCCCAGGGACAAGTCCACTGATTCAAGTTCAGCAAAAACATTTCCAAATCCCTTCTCGTCATCTCTACTACCATCATCTTCAGGAATATCTGGTAAAGGTTTCTCCGCTCTCCCGCTGGACATTTCACAATTTCTAGCTCTGTGGAGAGAGTGATGGGAGATTTGTGCAGTAGGATATAGCTTTGGAGAGTTCCTGGTCACACACCTACTGGGGTCAATCAGGCTGTCAGCAGAAGAAAAGCAACGGAGGGGAAAACGTCAACCTTGTGATCCGAGGAACTTTGAATCCAACAAAACCAGAGTTAATTGCTTTTTGTTGTTAAATAGTGCCATGAATAACCCCATTCAACATAGAACGTTTATAAGACGTTTATTTCTGGTTAAGTACATTTTCCATCTGGGTTTTGAACAACACTCCTTTATAAATACCTTTAATATATTTAGGTGAACTTGTTACATTTTAGGCCACGTGTCAAACTCATTCCACAGAGGGCCAAGTGTCCTCCCTAGTACTTGATTGATTAATTAAGGTCACTAATTAGTAAGGAGTTCCCCTCACCTGGTTGTCCAGGTCTCAGTTAGGAACTCCCCTCACCTGGTTGTCTAGGTCTCAGTAAGGAACTCCCCTCACCTGGTTGTCCAGGTCTCAGTAAGGAACTCCCCTCACCTGGTCGTCTAGGTCTCAGTAAGGAACTCTCCTCACCTGGTTGTCTAGGTCTCAGTGAGGAACTCCCCTCACCTGGTTGTCCAGGTCTCAGTAAGGAACTCCCCTCACCTGGTTGTCCAGGTCTCAGTAAGGAACTCCCCTCACCTGGTTGTCTAGGTCTCAGTTGTCTAGGTCTCACTTTTAAACAATCATCTTTCCCAGCCATGAAATGGTTTGTCCCATTAGTGGTTGGTTGGGTTTAGTATTGGACAGAGACTTCTTTAAACAACAAAAGCCCTGACTAGTAGTTTCCTTATTGCTCTGGCAAAAACAAGAAGTGGGCTGATGATTGCAGCAACAGCTCAGAGCAGGAAACACCGTGTGTGTCCCAAATGGTACCCTATTCCCTTATAGAGTGCACTACTTGATCAGGGCCCAAAAGAGGTCTCTGGTTAAAACTAGTGCACTATATAGGGAATAGGGTGACATTTGGAACACAAACACTGTCTGAGGGACAGGAACAGGCATTGGTATTGTTCCAACGCTGTAGAGACACTGTTTTGCTGACATCTCTGTCCATGGCTCGTTTATCAGCCAGATCCAGTGTCAGCATTGATCTTACATCATACAACACTCTGAGCACCGGGGGCTGGTGGCACCTTAAACTGGGAGGACTGGCTCGTGATAATGGCATCATACAACACTCTGACACACCGGAGGCTGGTGGCACCTTAAACTGGGAGGACAGCCTCGTGGTAATGGCATCATACAACACTCTGAGCACCGGGGGCTGGTGGCACCTTAAACTGGGAGGACGGCCTCGTGGTAATGGCATCATACAACACTCTGAGCACCGGGGGTTGGTGGCACCGTAAACAGCGAGGACGGCCTCGTGGTAATGGCATCATACAACACTCTGAGCACCGGAGGCTGGTGGCATCGTAAAGTGGGAGGACTGGCTCGTGGTAATGGCATCATACAACACTCTGAGCACCGGAGGCTGGTGGCATCGTAAACTTGGAGGACTGGCTCGTGGTAATGGCATCATACAACACCCTGACACACCGGGGGTTGGTGGCATCTTAAATGGGGAGGACTGGCTCGTGGTAATGACATCATACAACACTCTGAGCACTGGGGGTTGGTGGCACTGTAAATGGGGAGGACGGCCTCGTGGTAATGGCATCATACAACACCCTGACACACCGGGGGTTGGTGGCATCTTAAATGGGGAGGACTGGCTCGTGGTAATGACATCATACAACACCCTGACACACTGGGGGTTGGTGGCATCTTAAACTGGGAGGACTGGCTCGTGGTAATGGCTGGAGCGGAATCAGTGGAATGGTATCAAATCCATCAAACACAAGATTCCATTTGATTCCATTCCATTCCAATACAAATCAAATGTTACTGGTCACATACACATGGTTAGTAGATGTTAGTGGTCACATGGTAGACAGATGCTATTGTGAGTGTAGCAAAATGATTCCATTTGCTTCGTTCCAGCTCTTATTAGGAGCTGTCCTCCCCTCAGCAGCCTCCCCTGACCCTGACCTATAGATACCTGGCCCTGACCTATAGATACCTGGCCCTGACCTATAGATACCTGACCTATAGATACCTGGCCCTGACCTATAGATACCTGGCCCTGACCTATAGATACCTGGCCCTGACCTATAGATACCTGACCTATAGATACCTGGCCCTGACCTATAGATACCTGGCCCTGACCTATAGATACCTGACCTATAGATACCTGGCCCTGACCTATAGATACCTGACCTATAGATACCTGACCCTGACCTATAGATACCTGACCCTGACCTATAGATACCTGGCCCTGACCTATAGATACCTGACCCTGACCTATAGATACCTGACCCTGACCTATAGATACCTGACCCTGACCTATAGATACCTGACCTATAGATACCTGACCCTGGCCTATAGATACCTGGCCCTGACCTATAGATACCTGACCCTGACCTATAGATACCTGGCCTATAGATACCTGACCCTGACCTATAGATACCTGGCCCTGACCTATAGATACCTGACCTATAGATACCTGGCCCTGACTTATAGATACCTGACCCTGACCTATAGATACCTGGCCCTGACCTATAGATACCTGGCCCTGACCTATAGATACCTGGCCCTGACCTATAGATACCTGACCTATAGATACCTGGCCCTGACCTATAGATACCTGGCCCTGACCTATAGATACCTGACCTATAGATACCTGACCCTGACCTATAGATACCTGACCCTGACCTATAGATACCTGGCCCTGACCTATAGATACCTGACCCTGACCTATAGATACCTGACCCTGACCTATAGATACCTGACCCTGACCTATAGATACCTGACCTATAGATACCTGACCCTGGCCTATAGATACCTGACCCTGACCTATAGATACCTGGTCCTGACCTATAGATACCTGACCCTGACCTATAGATACCTGGCCCTGACCTATAGATACCTGGCCCTGACCTATAGATACCTGGCCCTGACCTATAGATACCTGACCCTGACCTATAGATACCTGACCCTGACCTATAGATACCTGACCTATAGATACCTGACCTATAGATACCTGACCCTGACCTATAGATACCTTACCCTGACCTATAGATACCTGGCCTATAGATACCTGACCCTGACCTATAGATACCTGACCCTGACCTATAGATACCTGACCCTGACCTATAGATACTTGGCCCTGACCTATAGATACCTGGCCCTGACCTATAGATACCTGGCCCTGACCTATAGATACCTGACCTATAGATACCTGGCCCTGACCTATAGATACCTGACCTATAGATACCTGGCCCTGACCTATAGATACCTGGCCCTGCCCTATAGATACCTGACCTATAGATACCTGGCCCTGACCTATAGATACCTGGCCCTGACCTATAGATACCTGACCTATAGATACCTGGCCCTGACCTATAGATACCTGACCTATAGATACCTGGCCCTGACCTATAGATACCTGGCCCTGCCCTATAGATACCTGACCTATAGATACCTGGCCCTGACCTATAGATACCTGGCCCTGACCTATAGATACCTGACCCTGACCTATAGATACCTGACCCTGACCTATAGATACCTGACCTATAGATACCTGGCCCTGACCTATAGATACCTGGCCCTGACCTATAGATACCTGACCCTGACCTATAGATACCTGACCCTGACCTATAGATACCTGACCCTGACCTATAGATACCTGACCTATAGATACCTGGCCCTGACCAATAGATACCTGGCCCTGACCTATAGATACCTGGCCCTGACCTATAGATACCTGGCCCTGACCTATAGATACCTGACCCTAACCTATAGATACCTGACCTATAGATACCTGACCCTGACCTATAGATACCTGACCCTGACCTATAGATACCTGGCCCTGACCTATAGATACCTGACCTACAGATACCTGACCCTGACCTATAGATACCTGGCCCTGACCTATAGATACCTGACCTATAGATACCTGACCCTGACCTATAGATACATGGCCCTGACCTATAGATACCTGACCTATAGATACCTGACCCTGACCTATAGATACCTGACCTATAGATACCTGACCCTGACCTATAGATACCTGACCTATAGATACCTGACCTATAGATACCTGGCCCTGACCTATAGATACCTGACCCTGACCTATAGATACCTGACCCTGACCTATACATACCTGACCTATAGATACCTGGCCCTGACCTATAGATACCTGGCCCTGACCTATAGATACCTGACCCTGACCTATAGATACCTGGCCCTGACCTATAGATACCTGGCCCTGACCTATAGATACCTGGCCCTGACCTATAGATACCTGACCCTGACCTATAGATACCTGACCCTGACCTATAGATACCTGGCCCTGACCTATAGATACCTGACCTATAGATACCTGGCCCTGACCTATAGATACCTGGCCCTGACCTATAGATACCTGGCCCTGACCTATAGATACCTGACCCTATGAATACCTGACCTATAGATACATGGCCCAGAGCCTGGAAATCCTGATCCAGCCTCCACAACCGAGATTCCCACATGGATCCCTAAACCCCCTACCTATTCCCGATATAGTTCACTACTTTTCAAAACAGAGCCCGGTTCTATCTCTCTCCGTACCTCAGTCCCATCTCTCTCTCTATCATCGTCTCCTATCGCGGTCAAGTCTCATCTCCCTGCGCTCTCTCTCATATTCTCTCTCTCGCTCTC
>NW_021823196.1:0-52570 GCF_901001165.1 Salmo trutta
TAGTACCTTCTACTCTCCTCTTCTCCTCAGTAGATACATCCTCTCCTCTAGTACCTTCTACTCTCCTCTAGTACTTTCTACTCTCCTCTTCCCCTCAGTAGATACATCCTCTCCTCTAGTACCTTCTACACTCCTCTTCTCCTCAGTAGATACACCCTCACCTCTAGTACCTTCTACTCTCCTCTAGTACCTTCTACTCTCCTCTTCTCCTCAGTAGATACATCCTCTCCTCTAGTACCTTCTACTCTCCTCTTCTCCTCAGTAGATACACCCTCTCCTCTAGTACCTTCTACTCTCCTCTAGTACCTTCTACTCTCCTCTTCTCCTCAGTAGATACACCCTCACCTCTAGTACCTTCTACTCTCCTCTAGTACCTTCTACTCTCCTCTTCCCCTCAGTAGATACACCCTCTCCTCTAGTATCTTCTACTCTCCTCTAGTACCTTCTACTCTCCTCTTCCCCTCAGTAGATACATCCTCTCCTCTAGTACCTTCTACTCTCCTCTAGTACCTTCTACTCTCCTCTTCTCCTCAGTAGATACACCCTCTCCTCTAGTACCTTCTACTATCCTCTTCCCTCAGTAGATACATCCTCTCCTCTAGTACCTTCTACACTCCTCTTCTCCTCAGTAGATACACCCTCACCTCTAGTACCTCTACTCTCCTCTAGTACCTTCTACTCTCCTTTTCTCCTCAGTAGATACATCCTCTCCTCTAGTACCTTCTACTCTCCTCTTCTCCTCAGTAGATACACCCTCTCCTCTAGTACCTTCTACTCTCCTCTAGTACCTTCTACTCTCCTCTTCCCCTCAGTAGATACACCCTCTCCTCTAGTATCTTCTACTCTCCTCTAGTACCTTCTACTCTCCTCTTCTCCTCAGTAGATACACCCTCTCCTCTAGTACCTTCTACTCTCCTCTTCTCCTCAGTAGATACATCCTCTCCTCTAGTACCTTCTACTCTCCTCTAGTACCTTCTACTCTCCTCTAGTACCTTCTACTCTCCTCTTCTCCTCAGTAGATACATCCTCTCCTCTAGTACCTTCTACTCTCCTCTTCTCCTCAGTAGATACACCCTCACCTCTAGTACCTTCTACTCTCCTCTTCTCCTCAGTAGATACACCCTCACCTCTAGTACCTTCTACTCTCCTCTTCTCCTCAGTAGATACACCCTCTCCTCTAGTACCTTCTACTCTCCTCTTCCTCAGTAGATACATCCTCTCCTCTAGTACCTTCTCTCCTCTTCTCCTCAGTAGATACATCCTCTCCTATAGTACCTTCTACTCTCCTCTTCTCCTCAGTAGATACATCCTCTCCTCTAGTACCTTCTACTCTCCTCTTCTCCTCAGTAGATACATCCTCTCCTCTAGTACCTTCTACTCTCCTCTAGTACCTTCTACTCTCCTCTAGTACCTTCTACTCTCCTCTTCTCCTCAGTAGATACATCCTCTCCTCTAGTACCTTCTAGTCTCCTCTTCTCCTCAGTAGATACACCCTCACCTCTAGTACCTTCTACTCTCCTCTAGTACCTTCTCTCCTCTTCTCCTCAGTAGATACATCCTCTCCTCTAGTACCTTCTACTCTCCTCTAGTACCTTCTACTCTCCTCTAGTACCTTCTACTCTCCTCTTCCCCTCAGTAGATACATCCTCTCCTCTAGTACCTTCTACTCTTCTCTTCCCCTCAGTAGATACATCCTCTCCTCTAGTACCTTCTACTCTCCTCTAGTACCTTCTACTCTCCTCTTCCCCTCAGTAGATACATCCTCTCCTCTAGTACCTTCTACTCTCCTCTTCCCCTCAGTAGATACACCCTCTCCTCTAGTACCTTCTACTCTCCTCTTCTCCTCAGTAGATACATCCTCTCCTCTAGTACCTTCTACTCTCCTCTTCTCCTCAGTAGATACATCCTCTCCTCTAGTACCTTCTACTCTCCTCTAGTACCTTCTACTCTCCTCTTCCCCTCAGTAGATACATCCTCTCCTCTAGTACCTTCTACACTCCTCTTCTCCTCAGTAGATACACCCTCACCTCTAGTACCTTCTACTCTCCTCTAGTACCTTCTACTCTCCTCTTCTCCTCAGTAGATACATCCTCTCCTCTAGTACCTTCTACTCTCCTCTTCTCCTCAGTAGATACACCCTCTCCTCTAGTACCTTCTACTCTCCTCTAGTACCTTCTACTCTCCTCTTCTCCTCAGTAGATACACCCTCACCTCTAGTACCTTCTACTCTCCTCTAGTACCTTCTACTCTCCTCTTCCCCCTCAGTAGATACACCCTCTCCTCTAGTATCTTCTACTCTCCTCTAGTACCTTCTACTCTCCTCTTCCCCTCAGTAGATACATCCTCTCTACTCTCCTCTTCTCCTCAGTAGATACACCCTCTCCTCTAGTACCTTCTACTATCCTCTTCCCCTCAGTAGATACATCCTCTCCTCTAGTACCTTCTACACTCCTCTTCTCCTCAGTAGATACACCCTCACCTCTAGTACCTTCTACTCTCCTCTAGTACCTTCTACTCTCCTCTTCCCCTCAGTAGATACATCCTCTCCTCTCCTCTTCTCCTCAGTAGATACACCCTCTCCTCTAGTACCTTCTACTATCCTCTTCCCCTCAGTAGATACAAAAAACCCCATCTCTCTAGTACCTTCTACACTCCTCTTCTCCTCAGTAGATACACACCCTCCAACCTCTAGTACCCTTCTACTCTCCCTCTAGTACCTTCTACTCTCCTCTTCTCCTCAGTAGATACATCCTCTCCTCTAGTACCTTCTACTCTCCTCTTCTCCTCAGTAGATACACCCTCTCCTCTAGTACCTTCTACTCTCCTCTAGTACCTTCTACTCTCCTCTTCTCCTCAGGAGATACACCCTCTCCTCTAGTACCTTCTACTCTCCTCTTCTCCTCAGTAGATACATCCTCACCTCTAGTACCTTCTACTCTCCTCTAGTACCTTCTACTCTCCTCTAGTACCTTCTACTCTCCTCTAGTACCTTCTACTCTCCTCTAGTACCTTCTACTCTCCTCTTCTCCTCAGTAGATACATCCTCTCCTCTAGTACCTTCTACTCTCCTCTTCTCCTCAGTAGATACACCCTCACCTCTAGTACCTTCTACTCTCCTCTTCTCCTCAGTAGATACACCCTCACCTCTAGTACCTTCTACTCTCCTCTTCTCCTCAGTAGATACACCCTCTCCTCTAGTACCTTCTACTCTCCTCTAGTACCTTCTACTCTCCTCTTCTCCTCAGTAGATACACCCTCTCCTCTAGTACCTTCTACTCTCCTCTAGTACCTTCTACTCTCCTCTTCTCAGTAGATACACCCTCTCCTCTAGTACCTTCTACTCTCCTCTTCTCCTCAGTAGATACACCCTCTCCTCTAGTACCTTCTACTCTCCTCTTCTCCTCAGTAGATACACCCTCTCCTCTAGTACCTTCTACTCTCCTCTAGTACCTTCTACTCTCCTCTAGTACCTTCTACTCTCCTCTTCTCCTCAGTAGATACATCCTCTCCTCTAGTACCTTCTACTCTCCTCTTCTCCTCAGTAGATACACCCTCACCTCTAGTACCTTCTACTCTCCTCTTCCCCTCAGTAGATACACCCTCTCCTCTAGTACCTTCTACTCTCCTCTTCTCCTCAGTAGATACACCCTCTCCTCTAGTACCTTCTACTCTCCTCTAGTACCTTCTACTCTCCTCTTCTCCTCAGTAGATACATCCTCTCCTCTAGTACCTTCTACTCTCCTCTTCTCCTCAGTAGATACACCCTCTCCTCTAGTACCTTCTACTCTCCTCTAGTACCTTCTACTCTCCTCTAGTACCTTCTACTTTCCTCTTCTCCTCAGTAGATACATCCTCTCCTCTAGTACCTTCTAGTCTCCTCTTCTCCTCAGTAGATACACCCTCACCTCTAGTACCTTCTACTCTCCTCTTCCCCTCAGTAGATACACCCTCTCCTCTAGTACCTTCTACTCTCCTCTTCTCCTCAGTAGATACATCCTCTCCTCTAGTACCTTCTACTATCCTCTTCTCCTCAGTAGATACACCCTCTCCTCTAGTACCTTCTACTCTCCTCTAGTACCTTCTACTCTCCTCTTCTCCTCAGTAGATACATCCTCTCCTCTAGTACCTTCTACTCTCCTCTTCCCCTCAGTAGATACACCCTCTCCTCTAGTACCTTCTACTCTCCTCTTCCCCTCAGTAGATACACCCTCTCCTCTAGTACCTTCTACTCTCCTCTTCTCCTCAGTAGATACATCCTCTCCTCTAGTACCTTCTACTATCCTCTTCTCCTCAGTAGATACATCCTCTCCTCTAGTACCTTCTACTCTCCTCTTCTCCTCAGTAGATACATCCTCTCCTCTAGTACCTTCTACTCTCCTCTTCTCCTCAGTAGATACACCCTCTCCTCTAGTACCTTCTACTCTCCTCTAGTACCTTCTACTCTCCTCTTCTCCTCAGTAGATACATCCTCTCCTCTAGTACCTTCTACTCTCCTCTTCTCCTCAGTAGATACATCCTCTCCTCTAGTACCTTCTACTCTCCTCTTCTCCTCAGTAGATACACCCTCTCCTCTAGTACCTTCTACTCTCCTCTAGTACCTTCTACTCTCCTCTTCTCCTCAGTAGATACACCCTCACCTCTAGTACCTTCTACTCTCCTCTTCTCCTCAGTAGATACATCCTCTCCTCTAGTACCTTCTACTCTCCTCTTCTCCTCAGTAGATACACCCTCTCCTCTAGTACCTTCTACTCTCCTCTTCTCCTCAGTAGATACATCCTCTCCTCTAGTACCTTCTACTCTCCTCTAGTACCTTCTACTCTCCTCTTCTCCTCAGTAGATACATCCTCTCCTCTAGTACCTTCTACTCTCCTCTAGTACCTTCTACTCTCCTCTTCTCCTCAGTAGATACATCCTCTCCTCTAGTACCTTCTACTCTCCTCTTCTCCTCAGTAGATACATCCTCTCCTCTAGTACCTTCTATTCTCCTCTAGTACCTTCTACTATCCTCTCCTCAGTAGATACACCCTCACCTCTAGTACCTTCTAGTACCGTCCCGTGTGGCTCAGTTGGTAGAGCATGGTGTTTGCAACGCCAGGGTTGTGGGTTTGATTCCCACAGGGGACCAGTACGGGGGGGAAAAAGTATGAAATGTATGCATTCAGTACTGTAAGTCGCTCTGGATAAGAGCGTCTGCTAAATGACTAAAATGTAAAACGTAAATGTAAATTTTTTTACATTTGACATTTTAGTCATTTAGCAGACGCTCTTATCCAGACTAAGTGAGTGCATACATTTCATACATTCTTTCTCCGTACTGGTCCCCTGTGGGAATCGAACCCACAACCCTGGCGTTGCAAACACCATGCTCTACCAACTGAGCCACCACGGGACCAATGTACTCTCCTCTTCTCCTCACTAGATACACCCTCACCATTTCTGCCTTTTAATGTCAGATGACACATCTCGGAGAGGAGTCATTATGATGTAATAATACAATGTGTCTTAATCACCGGCAGTATAAACTGGATTATAAAGTGGGTGGTTCGAGCCCTGAATGCTGATTGGCTGACAGCCGTGGTATATCGGACCGTATACCACAGGTATGACAAAACATGTATTTTTACTGCTCTAATTACATTGGTAACCAGTTTATAATAGCAATTTATAATAGCAATAAGGCACCTTGGGGGTTTGTGGTATGTAGTCTTACGGCTAAGGGCTGTATCCAGGCACTCTGCATTGCGTTGTGCATAAAGAACAGCCCTTAGCCGTGGTATATTGGCTGTATAACACACCCCCTCATGCCTTATTGCTTAAATAATAGTCTGCTCCTATAGATAAAATGTGAAAGTTTCTTCTCTGAAGGGGAAGGAGCTGATTGGCTATGAGGAAGGTGATGAAGAATCCATGCCTCATCTCATAGTTCTCACTGATCTGTGGAGGAGGTGAGGTAAAGGCCAAGGTGAAGGGAGAGTGTGAAAATGAATAACGAGTTTACCTCAGGTGGGCCTTGACAAGGCATTATGAGGGGTATGGTGTGAGAGCAGGAGAGGAAGTTGGAGTAAGGAGATGTGTTTTAGGACTGATGAGAGTCTACAGGAAGCAGTTAAAGCGCTTCTTAGGGCTAGGGGTCCCGCTAGCGGGACAACTTCCGGTGAAACTGGAGGGTGCGCAATTCAAATAAATAATCATAAATACTATGGATTTTAAACATTTATGTACATATAAGTGTCTTATATCGGCTGACAACTTAAATTCTTGTTAATCTAACTGCGCTGTCCGATTTACAGTAGCTATTACAACACAAACATGCCATGCGATTGTTTGAGTATGGCGCCCCACATCAAAATATTTTTCCACCGGCACACACCGGCATACATTCACAAATAACGATTAAATATTCACTTACTTTTTGAAAATCTTCCTTTGATTTGTCAACCACAGGGTCCCAGCTATAACATGTAGTGTTGTTTTGTTAGATAAAATTCTTATTTATATCCCAAAAAGTCTGTTTAGTTGGCGCTGTCGATTTGAGTAATCCACTCATTCAACATGCAGAGAAATGAATCCAAAAATTTACCCCTAAACGATGTTTCTACAAGTCAAAATACATTTCTATTAACTCCTCAGATATCTTAAACTGTAATCAAACTATAATATTTCTTACGGAAAGAAGTTTGTTCAATAGCATTAGCAGGTGCGTAATGTCTTTTTAGCGCGCGCAAACAAGAATTTCCAAGACTGTGTCCTTCTGCTAAAATGGATATTTCTTATTTGTTTTTGAAGTTACTGCCTGAAACCTTGAACATAGACTGCTGACACCCTGTGGAAGGCATAGGAATTGCATCCAGGGAGCTAATTTTCAATATGACCTTTCTCTTTCATTTCTAAGAGGATGGTCTCTCAACAGAAAAAAGATTCCCGGTTGGTTTTTCTTGGGATTTTCTCCTACCATATCTATTGTGCTATAGTCTCCTACATTATTTTAACATTTATACAAACTTCAAAGTGTTTTCTTTCCAATGGTACCAATTATATGCATATCCTGGCTTCAGGCAGTTTACTTTGGGCACGTCATTCAGACAGGAAGTGGAGAAAAAAGGGGCCTACCCCCAATTAAAGTGTTTAAGAGAAAGTCTGCACTTCCTCTCACTGTTTTTAAAGTCTATTCAAGGACACCGTTGTGGTTTGTTCTTTTAGCTGACATGGGCTGGTGGTTTGAGGTTTGGAACTGAACTCCGTCTGAAACCACAGAGGGAAGTGGGAGCCTTGGGCAGGTTCTCTCTGAACACTGGTTTATGGGGTCAGTACACACAGATTTTTCCATAATAATTTGTCATCTATTAACTTTCATCAACTTACCATGTCAGCCCTTTTAGGCTGAAGAGCTTTGGTAGTGAAGGAGATGGGTAAGCCTAGAGTAGCCTGTCTCCATCTCTGTCTCCATCTCTTTGACCCTTTTTCATTCTCTATTCATACTACACTGGCAGTTGTTCTGATAACATCCACGAGACGCCAGTCAACGACATGCACCCCTTTAAGATGATCCTCTCATTATGAGTCTGAATATGACTAATTAAGAGGCCATACGTTAGGGGAAGCTGGCATTTGATTGACAGCTGATACACACTCCCGGCTCAAGTCACCGCATTTGAAATATGTTTATAATTTTTCTCCTTCCTATTTGGCACGTTATCTATGGGTGGCGGCTCACACCTTGTTGGTATTTAAGATATAATTAACAGTATATTACCAGATCATGCCGGTGGCTGGTTCCAGGGACGTCTCGCCGCCGGTACCGATGGCGGCAAGGAGTCGTCTGCTGCCGCATCAGCATCTGGATGAGGGAGCACAGCGGAGTCCCATCTCATTACCGTAGCAACGCCCTAACGTAGCGCCAAACACACGGCTCGCCGTGATTAAGATGTAAATCTCCCCTAATTGGTATGTAAATATGTACTTGTATATCAAATCAAACTTTATTAGTCACATGTGCCGAATACAACATATGTAAACCTTACTGTGAAATGCTGACTGACAAGCCCTTAACCAACAGTGCAGTTCAACAAGAGTTAAGATAAGATTTACCAAGTAGACTAAAATAAAAAATAAAATAACACAATAACATAACAATAACGAGGCTATATACAGGGGGCACCGGTACCGAGTCAGTGTGTGGGGGTACAGGTTAGTTGAGGTAATTTGTACATGTAGGTGGGGGTGAAGTGACTATGCATAGATAATAAACAGCGAGTAGCAGCCGTGTACAAAAGGGAGAGGGGGGGTGTGTCAATGTAAATAGTCTGGTGCGATTTGATTAGCTGTTCAGCAGTCTTATGGCTTGGGGGGGTAGAAGCTGTTGAGGAGCCTTTTGGTCCTAGACTTGGCGCTCCGGTACCGCTTGCCGTGTGGTAGCACAGAAAACAGTCTATAACTTGGGTGACTGGAGTCTCTGACAATTTTATGGGCTTTCCTCTGACACCGCCTATTATATAGGTCCTGGATGGCAGCAAGCTTGGCCCCAGTGATGTACTGGGCCATACGCACTACCCTCTGTAGCGCCTTACGGTCAGATCCCGAGCAGTTGCCATACCAGACGGTGGTACAACCGGTCAGGATGCTGTCGATGGTGCAGCTGTAGAACCTTTTGAGGATCTGGGGACCCATGCCAAATCTTTTCAGTCTCCTTAGGGGGAATAGGTTTTGTTGTGCCCTCTTCATGACTGTCTTGGTATGTTTGGACCATGATAGTTTGTTGGTGACGTGGACGCCAAGGAAACTCTCAACCCGCTCCACTACAGCCCCGTTGATGTTAATGGGGGCCTGTTCAGCCCGCCTTTTCCTATACTCCACGATCAGCTCATTTGTCTTGCACACGCTGAGGGAGAGGTTGTTGTCCTGGCACCACACGGCCAGGTCTCTGACCTCCTCCCTATAGGCTGTCTCATCGTTGTCGGTGATCAGGCCTACCACTGTTGTCGTCAGCAAACTTAATCATGGTGTTGGAGTCGTGTTTGGCCACGCAGTCGTGGGTGAACAGGGAGTACAGGAATGGACTAAGTACACACCCCTGAGGGGCCCCAGTGTTAACCTCTTACATCTAGATGTTCCGCTAGCGGAACACCGCTCCAATATCCAATGATAGGGCGTGGCGTGAATTACAAATTCCTCGAAAATCCGAAAACTTCAATTTTTCAAACATATGACTATTTTACACCATTTTAAAGACAAGACTTTCCTTTATCTAACCACACTGTCCGATTTCAAAAAGGCTTTACAACGAAAGCAAAACATTAGATTATGTCAGGAGAGTACCCAGCCAGAAATAATCAGACACCCATTTTTCAAGCTAGCATATAATGTCACAAAAACCAAAACCACAGCTAAATGCAGCACTAACCTTTGATGATATTCATCAGATGACACTCCTAGGACATTATGTTATACAATACATGCATGTTTTGTTCAATCAAGTTCATATTTATATCAAAAAACAGCTTTTTACATTAGTATGTGACGTTCAGAACTAGCATTCCCACCGAACACTTCCGGTGAATTTACTAAATTACTCACGATAAACGTTCACAAAAAACATAATTATTTTAAGAATTATAGATACAGAACTCCTTTATGCAATCGCGGTGTCCGATTTTAAAATAGCTTTTCGGTGAAAGCACATTTTGCAATATTCTGAGTAGATAGCCCGGCCATCACAGGCTAGCTATTTTGTCACCCACCAAGTTTGGCACTCACCAAACTCAGATTTACTATAAGAAAAATTGGATTACCTTTGCTGTTCTTCGTCAGAATGCACTCCCAGGACTTCTACTTCAACAACAAATGTTGGTTTGGTTCCAAATAATCCATAGTTATATCAAAATAGCGACGCTTTGTTCGTGCGTTCAAGACACTATCCGAAGGGTAACGAAGGGTGACGCGCCAGCGCGTATCGTGACAAAAAAATTCAAAATATTCCATTACCGTACTTCGAAGCATGTCAAACGCTGTTTAAAATCAATTTTTATGCGATTTTTCTCGTAAAATAGCGATAATATTCCGACCGGGAGACGTCGTTTTCGTTCAAAGACTGAAAATGTAAAATGGACTCTTCACGTGCATGCGCCCGCCCGTGTCATTGTTCTCAGATCGACCACTATCCAAAGGCGCTACTGTTTTTCAGCCAGGGACTGCAGAGTCATCATTCAACGTTCTGGCGCCTTCTGAGAGCCTATGGGAGCCTTAGAAAGTGTCACGTTACAGCAGAGATCCTCTGTTTTCAATAAAGAGGCTAAAGAAGGCCAAGAAATGGTCAGAGAGGGCACTTCCTGTTTGGAATCTTCTCAGGTTTTGGCCTGCCATATGAGTTCTGTTATACTCACAGACACCATTCAAACAGTTTTAGAAACTTTAGGGTGTTTTCTATCCAAATCAAACAATTATATGCATATTCTAGTTTCTGGGCAGGAGTAATAAACAGATTAAATTGGGTACGTTTTTTATCCGGCCGTGAAAATACTGCCCCCTATCCATAACAGGTTTTAAGGATCAGCGTGGCAGATGTGTTGTTGCCTACTCTTACCACCTGGGGGTGGCCCGTCAGGATGTCCAAAATCCAGTTGCAGAGGGAGGTGTTTAGTTCCAGAGTCCTTAGCTTAGTGATGAGCTTTGTGGGCACTATGGTGTTGAACGCTGAGCTGTAGTCAATGAACAGCATTCTCACATAGGTGTTCCTTTTGAAAGGGCAGTGTGGAGTGTGTTTGAGATTGCGTCATCTGTGGATCTGTTGGGGCGGTATGCGAATTGGAGGGGATCTAGGGTGTTCGGGAGGATGCTGTTGATGTGAGCCATGACCAGCCTTTCAAAGCAGTTCATGGCTACCGACGTGAGCGCTACAGGGCGGTAATCATTTAGGCAGGTTACCTTTGCTTCCTTGTGCACATGGACTATGGTGGTCTGCTTGAAACATGTAGGTGTTACAGACTCGGTCAGGGAGAGGTTGTAAATGTCAGTGAAGACACTTGACAGTTGGTCCACGCATGCTTTGAGTACACATCCTGGTATTCTGTCTGGCCTTGCGGCTTTGTGAATGCTGACCTGTTTAAAGGTTTTGTTCACATCGGCTACCGAGAGCGTTATCACACAGTCATCCAGAACAGCTGGTGCTCTCGTAGATGCTTCAGTGTTGCTTGTTTCGAAGTGAGCATAAAAAGCATTTCGCTCGTCTGGTAGGCTCGCGCCACTGGGCAGCTCGCGTCAGGGTTTCCCTTTGTTGTCCATAATAGTTTTCAAGCCCTGCCACATCTGACGAGCGTCAGAGCCGGTGTAGTAGAATTCAATCTTAATCCTGTATTGACGCTTTGCTTGTTTGATGGTTCGTCTGAGGGCATAGTGGGATTTCTTATAAGCGTCCGGATTATTCTCCCGCTCCTTGAAAGCGGCAGCTCTAGCCTTTAGCTTGATGCAGATGTTGCCTGTAATCCATGGCTTCTGGTTGGAATATGTACGTACGGTCACTGTGGGGACGACGTCGTCGATGCACTTATTGATGAAGCCGGTGACTGAGGTAGTAAACTCCTCAATGCCATTGGATGAATCCCGGAACATATTCCAGTCTTTGCTAGCAAAACAGTCTTGACGCGGATGCTACACTACATCTGAACACTTCCGTATTGAGCGAGTCACTGGTACTTCCTACTTTAGTTTTTGCTTGTAAGCAGGAATCAGGAGGATATAATTATGGTCAGATTTACCAAATGGAGGGCGGGGGAGAGCTTTGTATGCATCTCTGTGTGTGTGTGTGGAGTAAAGGTGGTCTAGGAATTTGTTAACTCTGGTTGCACATATGACATGCTGGTAAAAATTTGGTAAAACTGATTTAAGTTTGCCTGCATTAAAGTCCCTGGCCACTAGGAGTGCCGCTTCTGGGTGAGCATTTTCTTCTTTGCTTATGGCCTTATAGAGTTGGTTGAGAGCGGTCTTAGTGCAAGGTTCATTCTGTGGTGGTAAATAGACGGCTACGAATAATATAGATGAGAACTCTCTTGGTAGATAGTGTGGTCTACAGCTTATCATAAGGTACTCCACCTCAGGCGAGCAATACCTCGAGACTTCTTTAATATTAGACATCGCGCACCAGCTGTTATTGACAAATAGATACACACCCCCACCCCTCGTCTTACCAGAGGTAGCTTCTCTGTTCTGCCGGTGCATGGAAAATCCCTCCAGCTCTATATTATCCATATCGTTGTTCAGCCACATCTCGATGAAACATAAGATATTTCAGTTTTTAATGTCCCGTTGGTAGGATAATCTTAATCGTAGGTCATCAATTTAATTTTCCAATGATTACACGTTAGCAAGAAGAACGGATGGCAGTGGGAGTTTACTCGCTCGCCTACGGATTCTCAGAAGGCTGCCCGATCTGCAGCCCCTTTTCCTGCGTCTTTTCTTTAAGCAAATGACGGGATCTGGGCCTGTTCCAGTGAAAGCAGTATATCCTTCTCGTTAAAGGAAAAAGTTTCTTCAAGTCCGCGGTGAGTAATCACTTTTCTGATGTCCAGAAGTTATTTTCGGTCATAAGAGATGGTAGCAACATTATGTAAAAAATAAGTTCCGCAAAAAAACTAACAAATCAGCACAATTGGTTGAGAGAATGTAAAACGTCAGCCATGTTCTTCGGCGTCATCTTTTTCATATGAAGAGGTTTCTCAGATAGAGCCATGCTATGTCCTCTCTGTTTACCTGTCCCTGTCCTCTCTCTCATCTCCTTAACCCCTATAGGCTGACTCCTTTCTCTTATCTCCTTAACCCCTATAGGCTGACTCCTCTCTCTCATCTCCTTAACCCCTATAGGCTGACTCCTTTCTCTTATCTCCTTAACCCCTATAGGCTGACTCCTTTCTCTCATCTCCTTAACCCCTATAGGCTGACTCCTCTCTCTCATCTCCTTAACCCCTATAGGCTGACTCCTCTCTCTCATCTCCTTAACCCCTATAGGCTGACTCCTCTCTCTCTCTCTCTCTCTCTCATCTCCTTAACCCCTATAGGCTGACTCCTTTCTCTCATCTCCTTAACCCCTATAGGCTGACTCCTCTCTCTCATCTCCTTAACCCCTATAGGCTGACTCCTCTCTCTCATCTCCTTAACCCCTATAGGCTGACTCCTCTCTCTCATCTCCTTAACCCCTATAGGCTGACTCCTTTCTCTCATCTCCTTAACCCCTATAGGCTGACTCCTCTCTCATCTCCTTAACCCCTATAGGCTGACTCCTTTCTCTCATCTCCTTAACCTCTATAGGCTGACTCCTCTCTCTCATCTCCTTAACCCCTATAGGCTGACTCCTTTCTCTCATCTCCTTAACCCCTATAGGCTGACTCCTCTCTCTCATCTCCTTAACCCCTATAGGCTGACTCCTCTCTCTCATCTCCTTAACCCCTATAGGCTGACTCCTCTCTCTCATCTCCTTAACCCCTATAGGCTGACTCCTCTCTCTCTCTCTCTCTCTCTCTCTCTCTCTCTCTCTCTCTCTCTCTCTCTCTCATCTCCTTAACCCCTATAGGCTGACTCCTTTCTCTCATCTCCTTAACCCCTATAGGCTGACTCCTTTCTCTCATCTCCTTAACCCCTATAGGCTGACTCCTCTCCCTCTCATCTCCTTAACCCCTATAGGTCTCTCCTCCAGAGAGAGGCCAAGGAGAGGTGAGGGCTAGAGATACAGGTGTTTACACACTTTACATTAACACACAGTCACCACACATTAACACACAGTCACCATACATTAACACAGTCACTTTACCTTAACACACAGACTTAGTCACCCTTCTATGACTCTATGATATGTCTACATAAGACTGTATGTTTAGTTCATTATTAACGTCTGCTTTGTTAAATTACATCTATGAATCTTTCACTGCGTTATAACAACCTACAGACGATTACAGGGTCCTTTTTCAATAACAAATGTTATTTTTTTCTTCTCTCTCTAGACATTGGTTCTCTGTATCTGTGTGGACTTGTATGAGTGATACATGCTTAGACAACTGAACCAGAAATGATGCCGGTTCATCCATGGGTGTGTACTCTAATTTCTAGGATCTTACATATTCCCAGAACATTCCTTTTAAGGCTTAAATGTCTTCTATGTAACCTCGCGGGTCACGCAAACCATTCCACAGAGAAGGTTAACATTGCCAGAGTGCATTGCTAACATGTTTGGCTGCGTATCTTTCATTTTTCTGACACATTCTACATAGCGGGAACTCCCTGATTAAACTGAAGTCACCTACGTGTTGTTTTTCTGTTGTGTGAGTGTTCATACTGCTCCATAGCTCTACACATTCTCCCGTGGAACTCTGTAGCAGGCTGAGCTGGGACACCTCCCTCCCTTTCCCCTCTTGTCTTCTCCCTCCCTTTCCCCTCTTGTCTTCTCCCTCCCTTTCCCCTCTTGTCTTCTCCCTCCCTTTCCCCTCTTGTCTTCTCCCTCCCTTTCCCCTCTTGTCTTCACCCTCCCTTTCCCCTCTTGTCTTCTCCCTCCCTTTCCCCTCTTGTCTTCTCCCTCCCTTTCCCCTCTTGTCTTCTCCCTCCCTTTCCCCTCTTGTCTTCTCCCTCCCTTTCCCTTCTTGTCTTCTCTCTCCCTTTTCCCCTCTTGTCTTCTCCCTCCCTTTCCCCTCTTGTCTTCTCTCTCCCTTTTCCCCTCTTGTCTTCTCTCTCCTTTTTCCCCTCTTGTCTTCTCCCTCCCTTTCCCTTCTTGTCTTCTCCCTCCCTTTTCCCCTCTTGTCTTCTCCCTCCCTTTCCCTTCTTGTATTGTCACTCCTCCCTCCCTTTCCCCTCTTGTCTTCTCCCTCCCTTTCCCTTCTTGTCTTCTCTCTCCCTTTTCCCCTCTTGTCTTCTCCCTCCCTTTCCCTTCTTGTATTGTCACTCCTCCCTCCCTTTCCCCTCTTGTCTTCTCAGTTGGGCGAACAGCCCCCCCCTAGACATTTGGAACAACACAAATAAATAATCATAACATTTAAAACTATAGAAATATATAAATAAAAATGACTCATAAATATCAAAAAGAAGTAACAAAGACAAATAGAAGCAAATTGGAGTATATAAATGTAAATAAAAGAGAATATAATTATTACACTATTACCCTATTGCTAACGAAAACACAAATAAAACTAAATTGTACAAATCCTATATCACACACATATACAAATAAAATAAGACACTTATAAAGATGAGAACCTGATTATTACACATCAAACAAGAAACACACAAACGAAATAGCACAACTAATTGCATTACTAATTGCATTACTAATTGCATTAGTCCTCTACAAAGGTAGAGGTGCGCTATTTGATAGATTCCCCCGCTCCCCCTTCCTCGGGCTTCCAGTGGGAGACCTGAGGTCAACCTACCCCCACCCCCCTCCCCATCTCATACTTCTGAGTAGGAGACCTTCCCAGTCAGTAGCCTGCCTAGCTCACAAACTAGAATCAGGGTGCCGACAAGGTTAATTGACCCACAGTCCCATGATATCATTGACATGATGTGCAAATGAGCGATAGAAAACCGATCGCGCAAATGTCACCATTTGGAATATTTTTTTATTTTAAAAAAAAGTATTTTTTTAAATAAGCCGTCCCAGCCGCCCTGGGCCGCTGCCCATGTCGCATATGCCTAAATCCGCCACTGGTGTCTGTCTATCTGTCTCTGTGTGTCTGTCTATCTGTGTCTGTGTCTGTTTATCTGTGTCTGTGTCTGTTTATCTGTCTCTGTGTCTGTTTATCTGTGTCTGTTTATCTGTCTCTGTTTGTCTGTTTATCTGTGTCTGTTTATCTGTCTCTGTTTGTCTGTCTATCTGTGTCTGTTTATCTGTGTCTGTGTCTGTTTATCTGTCTCTGTGTCTGTTTGTCTGTCTATCTGTCTCTGTGTGTCTGTCTCTGTGTGTCTGTCTCTGTGTGTCTGTCTCTGTGTGTCTGTCTATCTGTCTCTGTGTCTGTCTGTGTCTGTCTATCTGTCTCTGTCTGTCTGTCTGTCTCTGTCTGTCTGTCTCTGTGTGTCTGTCTCTGTGTCTGTCTGTCTTTGCATTGCATGCATGGAGATTTTAGGTCAGTGATGAGCACATCACTGACTCCCAGGTGCCCTGATACCAACTGGAAACAGTACAGTAGACCGTGGCAGGAGTCCTGATTATGCTGACGTGGCATGTCTGTGCTGTTCCACCCATCCTACCATGACATGGCATAAAGGCCCTGCCCTCTTGTTCTCAATTAGACCTCCATCAGAGAGGATTTCTGCCAAGCCTGTTCCAATGGGGCTCCCGAGTGGCGCAGCGGTCTATGGCACTGCATTTCAGTGCTAGAGGCGTCACTACAGACCCTGGTTCGATTCCAGGCTGTATCACAACAAGCCGCGATTGGGAGTCCCATAAGGCGGCGCACAATTGGCCCAGTGTCGTCCGAGTTAGGGTTTGGCCGGGGTAGGCTGTCATTGTAAATAAGAATTTGTTCTTAACTGACTTGCCTAGTTAAATAAAGGTTAAATTAAAAAAAAATGAAAAATTCCATCTATCAACTCCTGTGTGCTACCTGGAACCGACGGGGCAGAAAAAACAAACGTTCCCAACCGCAGTTTCCGTTAAACTGGAATCTGCCTCTGGTTAGGCTAGGTGACTTTCTCAGGTGTTGTGGGTGTAGCCCATGTTGGGATGAGCAGATAGGAGTACAATTATGTTGGCCCTACATGCTGATGTAAGGTCCATTTAGTTTTTTCTCTTTAATGGGGAAGGTTAGGAATTAGGGGTGGTAAGCTGATCCTAGATCTGTGCCGAAAGGCCAACTTCTACCCTGAGCGTGATGCATCCTGATAATTTGCAGAGAGCCTATCAGGAGTCATGGCCTGACACATCAGTGCTCTGCCCCGCCCCATCACCTGCTTGGCCAGGTGTCAAACAATAAATGATTCATATGAGAGCAGATATTAACACACTCTCTCAAACATACACTACCATTCAAAACTTTAGGGTCACCTAGAAATGTCCTTGTTTTTAAAGAAAAGCACTTTTCTGTCCATTAAAATAACATCAAATTGATCAGAAATACAGTGTAGACATTGTTAATGTTGTAAATGACTATTGTAGCTGGAAACGGTAGATTCTTAATGGAATATCTACATAGGAGTACAGAAGCCCATTATCAGCAACCATCACTCCTGTGTTCCAATGGCACGTTGTGTTAGCTAATCCAAGTTTATCATTTTAAAAGGCTAATTGATCATTAGAAAACCCTTTTGCAATTATGTTAGCACAGCTGAAAACTGTTGTTCTGATTAAAGAAACAATATAACTGGCCTTCTTTAGACTAGTTCAGTATCTGGAGCATCAGCATTTGTGGGTTCGATTACAGGCTCAAAATGGCCAGAAACAAAATACTTTCTTCTGAAACTCTTTGGAACTCTGCCTAGAAGGCCAGATTCCTGGAGTCGCCATTTCACTGTTGACGTTGAGACTGGTGTTTTGCGGGTACTATTTAGAGGTCGACCGATTAATCGGAATGGCCAATTAATTAGGGCCGATTTCAAGTTTTCATAACAATCGGTAATCTGCATTTTTGGACACCGATCATGGCCGATTACATTGCACTCCACGAGGAGACTGCGTGGCAGGCTGACTACCTGTTATGCGAGTGCAGCAAGGAGCCAAGGTAAGGTGCTAGCTAGCATTAAACGTATCTTATAAAAAACAATCTTAACATAATCACTACTTAACTACACATGGTTGATGATATTACTAGCTTGTCCTGCATTGCATATAATCGATGCGGTTCATTTATCATTGAATCACAGCCTACTACGCCAAACGGGTTGATTTAACAAGCGCATTCGCGAAAAAAGCACTGTCGTTGCACCAATGTGTACCTAACCATAAACATCAACGCCTTTCAATCAATACACAAGTATATATTTTTAAACCTGCATATTTAGTTAATATTGCCTGCTAACATTAATTTCTTTTAACTAGGGAAACTGTGTCACTTCTCTTGCAAACAGAGTCAGGGTATATGCAGCAGTTTGGGCCGCCTGGCTCGTTGCGAACCGTGAAGACTATTTCTTCCTAACAAAGACAGCCGACTTCGCCAAACGGGGGATGATTTAACAAAAGCGCATTTGCGAAAAAAGCACAATCGTTGCACGAATGTACCTAACCATAAACATCAATGTCTTTCTTAAAATCAATACACAGAAGTATATATTTTTTTACCTGCATATTTAGTTAAAAGAAATTCATGTTAGCAGGCAATATTAAACTAGGGAAATTGTGTCACTTCTCTGGCGTTCATTGCACGCAGAGTCAGGGTATATGCAACGGTTTGGGCCGCCTGGCTCGTTGCAAACTAATTTGCCAGAATTGTACGTAATTATGACATAACATTGAAGGTTGTGCAATGTAACAGCAATATTTAGACTTATGGATGCCACCCGTTAGATAAAATACAGAACGGTTCCGTATTTCACTGAAAGAATAAACGTTTTGTTTTCGAAATGATCATTTCTGGATTTGACCATATTAATGACCTAAGGCTCGCATTTCTGTGTGTTATTATATTATAATTAAGTCTATGATTTGATAGAGCAGTCTGACTGAGCGGTGGTAGGCAGCAGCAGGCTCGTAAGCATTCATTCAAACAGCACTTTACTGCGTTTGCCAGCAGCTATTCGCAATGCTTCAAGCATTGTGCTGTTTATGACTTCAAGCCTATCAACTCCCGAGATTAGGCTGGCAATACTAAAGTACCTATTAGAACATCCAATAGTCAAAGGTATATGAAATACAAATGGTATAGAGAGAAATAGTCCTATAATTCCTATAATAACTACAACCTAAAACTTCTTACTTGGGAATATTGAAGACTCATGTTAAAAGGAACCACTAGCTTTCATATGTTCTCATGTTCTGAGCAAGGAACTTAAACGTTAGCTTTTTTACATGGCACATATTGCACTTTTACTTTCTTCTCCAACACTTTGTTTTTGCATTATTTAAACCAAATTGAACATGTTTCATTATTTATTTGAGACTACATTTATTTTATTGATGTATTATATTAAGTTAAAATAAAAGTGTTCATTGTTCATTCAGTATTGTTGTAATTGTCATTATTACAAATATATATATAAAAATTGGGCGATTAATCGGGATCCGCTTTTTTTTGGTCCTCCAATAATCGGTATCGGTATCAGCGTTAAAAAATCCTAATCAGTCGACCTCTAGTACTATTTAATGAAGCTGCCAGTTGAGGACAGTATATACAAATGATATGAGTAATGTAAGATATTTAAACATTATTAAAGCGGCATTATTTAAAGTGCCATTGTTTAAAGTGACTAGTGATCCATTTATTCTAGTGGCCAGATATTGGGTCTCAATCAATGTAGGCAGCAGCTTACCTCTGAGTTAGTGATGGCTCTTTAGCAGTCTGATGGCTTTGAGATAGAAGCTGTTCTTCAGTCTCTCGGTCCCATCTTTGATGCACCTGTGGGGCCCCAGTCTTGAGGGTCAACGAGGTGGGGATGTTGTTTCCTGCCTTCACCACCTAGGGGGCAGCCCGTCAGAAAGTCCAGGACCAAATTGCACAGGGCGGGGTTGAGACCCAGGGCCTCCAGCTTAATGATGAGCTTGGAGGGTACTATGGTGTTGAGTGCTGAACTGTAGTCAATGAACAGCATTCTTACATAGGTATTCCTGTTGTCCAGATGGGATAGGGCAGTGTGATGGCTATTGCATTGTCTGTGGATCTGTTGGGGCGGTATGCAAACTGAAGTGGGTCTAGGGTGGCTGGTAATGTGGCGGTGATATGATTGTTGACTAGTCTCTCAAAGCACTTCATGATGACAGAAGTGAGTGCTACGGGGCGGTAGTCATTTAGTTCAGTTATCTTTGCCTTCTTGGGTACAGGGACAATGGTGGCCCTCTTGAAGCATGTGGGGACAGCAGACCTGGATAGGGAGCGATTGAATAGGTCTGTAAACACACCAGCCAGCTGGTCTGCGCATGCTCTGAGGATGCGGCTAGGGATGCCGTCTGAACAAGCAGCCTTGCAAGGGTTAACATGTTTTAATGTTTTACTCTTGTCGGCCATGGAGAAGGAGAGGGGGGGCGCAGTCCTTGTTAGCGGGCCGCGATGGTTGCACTGTATTATCCTCAAAGCGGGCAAAGAAGGTGTTTAGATTGTCTGGAAGTGTGATGTCAGTGTCCTTGACGTGGCTAGTTTTCCTTTTGTAGTCTGATTGTCTGTAGTCCCTGCCACATATGTCTCGTTTCTGAGCCGTTGAATTGCGACTCCACTTTGTCCCTGTACTGGCATTTCGCTTGTTTGATTGCCTTGGGGAGGTGAATAACTACACTGTTTATATTCAGACATATTCCCAGGCCTCTTTCCATGGTTAAATGCGGTGGATCGCTCTTTCAGTTTTGCGCGAATGCCACCATCCATCCACGGTTTCTGGTTAGGGTAGGTTTTAATAGTCACAGTGGGTACAACATCTTGCCGTCATTTCTGCCGGTGTCTTGGAGCTAGAATCAGGATCATGTATACTATGCTAATGATGACTCACAAAAAGAGCAAAGGAGAGCATTTTACAATACGGTGAGCTGAGCAAACAAGGCATTTGTGGTAAGTACATGGGTGCCGCCATCTTTTTGGCACTCCGCTATTGTAATGTCATCACATGCAAATGTAATTGTATTATTTTGATTTAGAATGGCCATGGACATGAAATAGAATGGATGTAAAGTGTTTCAAATCAACACTCTTATGTTGTAATAGTGTCGTACATGTAGCCTGTACTTGGCAGCTAAAAGCTGAATTGCAATACACAACACATACAAGTAAACAAAACAACAATATCTTGAATTGTTTGAAAAGTACCAAACAAGCATCAAGTCTCTAGCTTCAGTGGGTGCCACTGCTTGGTTAAGGCATCTGCCTGCATTGCTGGCAGCCCGAGCTGGGTGGGTGGTAGTCGAGCTGGGTGGGTGGTAGTCGAGCTGGGTGGGTGGTAGTCAAGCTGGGTGGGTGGTAGTCGAGCTGGTGGGTAGCAGCCGAGTTGGGTGGTAGTCGAGTTGGGACAGGGTTGGTAATTGCGGTGGTGGAGTTGTCTTCAGATGTTGTTCTCAGCCCTCTGTAGCTACTGAACGACTACTCCACTAGTGGCGTGTAGCACCCACTTGGGTGATGCTTTTTCTGCTGGCAATACGGGTGATAAAAGCTCCCCACACATCATTCAGCGTACTAGTCATCCTCACAGTGAGGGAGCCCTCTGCCAGCTCAGCACTGCAGTCCTCTCACGCTCTGGGTGGTGAAACAAGAATCTGTCTCAAGGATGCATATTCTGAATGCATCCAGTCAGCAGGCTAGCTAAGCAAACCAAACAAATTGAGCTGCTGTCATTTCTGCAGTTCGGATGCGCAAGACAGGTAGATATATTGGATCAAAATTAAATTAGTTATCAAACACAAAAAACACCTAAAATCAACTAATTATGTAGAATATTTACAGGAGCTCTCAGCCTATGCTGCCATTACGGCCTAATGAGACTTATCAACCACACCTTCTAAATGGAAACATTCAAATCAAATAAAACGTTATTTGTCACATGCGCCGAATACATAAAGTGTAGACCTTACCTTGAAATGCTTACTTACAAGCCCTTAACCAACAGTGCAGTTCAAGAAGAGTTAAGAAGATATTTACCAAATAAACTAAAGTAAAAAATAAAAAGCAACACAATAACGTGGCTATATTTACAGGGGGAACCAAGTCAAGTCAGTTGGCGGGGGTACAGGTTAGTTGAGGTAATTTGTACGTGTAGGTAGGGGTGAAGTGACTATGCATAGATAATAAACAGCGAGTAGCAGCAGCGTACAAAACAAATGGGGGGGTGTCAATGTAAATAGTCTGGTGGCCATTTTGATTAATTGTTCAGCTTTACATCTGACATTCTACCACATTCCCTTTGTTTGATTGGCATCCTGTCATGTTCAAACACAGTTGAAGTCGGAAGTTTATATACACCTTAGCCAAATACATTTTAACTCAGTTTTTCACAATTCCTGACATTCCATCCTAGTAAAAATTCCCTGTCTTAGGTCAGTTAGGATCACCACTTTATTTTAAGAATGTGAAATGTCAGAATAATAGTAGACAGAATTATTTATTTCTGCTTTTATTTCTTTCATCACATTCCCAGTGGGTCAGAAGTTTACATACACTCAATTAAATTGTTTAACTTGGGTCAAACATTTCGGCTAGACTTCCACAAGCTTCCCACAATAAGTTGGGTGAATTTTGGCCCATTCCTCCTGACAGAGCTGGTGTAACTGAGTCAGGTTTGTAGGCCTTCTTGCTCGTACACACTTTTTCAGTTCTGCCCACAAATGTTCTATAGGATTGAGGTCAGGGCTTTGTGATGGCCACTCCAATACCTTGACTTTGTTGTCCTTAAGCCATTTTGCCACAACTTTGGAAGTATGCTGGGTCAATGTCCATTTGTGACCAAGCTTTAACTTCCTGACTGATGTCTTGAGATGTTGCTTCGATATAGCCACATCATTTTCCTATCTCATGATGCCATCTATTTTGTGAAGTGCACCAGTCCCTCCTGCAGCAAAGCACCCCCACAACATGATGCTGCCACCCCCGTGCTTCACGGTTGGGATGGTGTTCTTCAGCTTGCAAGCCTCCCCCTTTTTCCTCCAAACATAACAATGGTCATTATGGCCAAACAGTTCTATTTTTGTTTCATCAGCAGTTACAAACCGTAGTCTGGCTTTTTTATGGCGGTTTTGGAGCAGTGGCTTCTTCCTTGCTGAGCGGCCTTTCAGGTTATGTCGATATAGGATTCGTCTTACTGGTGATATAGATACTTTTGTACCTGTTTCCTCCAGCATCTTCACAAGGTCCTTTGCTGTTGTTCTGGGATTGATTTGCACTTTTCGCACCAAAGTATGTTCATCTCTAGGAGACAGAACGCGTCTCCTTCCTGAGCGGTATGATGGCTGCGTGGTCCCATGGTGTTTATACTTGCATACTATTGTTTGTACAGATGAACATGGTACCTTCAGGCATTTGTAAATTGCTCCCAAGGATAAACCAGACTTGTGGAGGTCTACAATATTTTTTTTTCTGAGGTCTTGGCTGATTTCTTTTGATTTTCCCATGATGTCAAGCAAAGAGGCACTGAGTTTGAAGTTAGGTCTTGAAATACATCCACAGGTACATCTCCAATTGACTCAAATGATGTCAATTAGCCTATCAGAAGCTTCTAAAGCCATGACATACTTTTCTGGAATTTTCAAGCTGTTAAAAGGCACAGTCAACTTAGTGTATGTGAACTTCTGACCCACTGGAATTGTGATACAGTGAAATAATCTGTCTGTAAACAATTGTTGGAAAAATTACTTGTGTCATGCACAAAGTAGATGTCCTAACCGACTTGCCAAAACTATAGTTTGTTAACAATACATTTGTGGACTGGTTGGAAAAACACATTTTAATGACTCCAACATAAGTGTATGTAAACTTGAACTGTATATTTCATTGGACTCACAATTGCCATCTCTCCTTGCTGCCCTCTGAAAAGGGTTTCTCCTGATCCATTTCATCCTACTCGTGGCAATATAATGAATAGAACGGGCTTCCCCATTCAAGTCAATGATGGCATAATGTATGGACTGGCAGCCATTGCGAGTGTACCCATATGAGCAAAGCAGGACGTAAAAGTAGGAAGTGTACCCATCAATCTGTGCTGTGATTTGTTGAATCAACTTTACAACTGACATTACAAAAAATGCATTCCATTGCATTTCCCCCTTCCCCTTTCCCTCTTCAAAAGGACCACAATGGAAATAAGCTTTTAAACTTTATTGTGTTATCCTTGATGATTTTCTTAAATTGTATGTGGAGGCGTCACCAGCTGGAACGCCCTTATGTATGGATTTTACAAATTGTCAAATAAATTCAATCAATCACATCAGTTAGCATCATTTGAATGAACATTCTACATTGCCATGGACATTATTGCATCACAATACCAGGCAGCCATTGCAAGTGTACCCATGAGTTAACCAGTCAAATTGTCAGGGTTAGATGTTCCATGCCCCTTCTATTCAGTCTATATCTATGGTCCTACACACCCCTCCTTTATATTTTGGCACACTCTCTCCATGTTGTTAGTGTGTACTATTTAGGACCACTCTGTGGCCCAGGGACAAACGGCTGTTCCTCTCGCCCCAAGCGGTCCGTCTTTCATGCTAATATATAAGTCAGAACTGAAATGCTCACCGTTTCAGTGTGTGGCGGTCAGATCTCATCATGGCTCCATGCGTAAAAACAATTAAACCTCCTCCCTCCTCTGTCCTCCTCCACCCACAACAATCACTCTAGGACGTGTCAGGTGAAATTGAGCAAGAAATGATCCGTTTTCTAAATCACTTCTCTCCTCTCACACAACATTCATTTCATTCTTTCTCTTTGTCCCTTTCCTCTTTTAGCTTCTACTTTAAAAGGTCCCACCCAAATCCCTCGCTTCTTCTCCTTTCCTCCAGCCTCTTTTCTCATCTCTCTCTCTGTCGTCATTCTTCCAACAGGACTTCTCTGTTGCGTGTGAATGCTCTCTGAACGGCCTGCTTTCTTCCCTTTCAGGCTGGATGGCATTGTTGCTGCCTACTGTGGGGTTGGCTGTATTTATTTAGGGGTAATTGGTGTGTGGATGAGTGGGGTAATGAGGTGCATCCACACTTGGCTGCTCCCCTCTGAGAGAGACAGAATGGGGGATGGAGGATGACTGCTGCAGGCCTGTACCACTCTGCTGTCTGTTCCAGTCCCAGACATCCAGGCTGGGCAGAATGGCTGTTTCATACCCAGGTGGACAAACCCAATATCAAATCAAAGTTTAATTGTCACCTGCTCCGATTACAACAGGTGAAATGCTTTCTTACAGGCTCTAACCAATAGTACGAAAAAGGTATTAGGTGAACAATAGGTATGTAAAGAGAAAAAAACAACAGTAAAAGGACAGTGAAAAATAACAGTAGCGAGGCTATAAAAGTAGCGAGGCTATAACAGTAGTGAGGCTACATACAGACACTGGTTAGTCAGGCTGATTGAGGTAGTATGTACATATGGTTAAAGTGACTTTGCATATATGATGAACAGAGAGTAGCAGTAGCGTAAAAGAGGGGCCTCAATAAGACGGGCCGCCGTGGTTTCAGGGTGCCCTCCCTGCCACCCCAGACTTATCCCCGGTGCCCTCCCCGCCACCCCAGACTTATCCCCGGTGCCCTCCCCGCCACCCCAGACTTATCCCCGGTGCCCTCCCCGCCACCCCAGACCTATCCCCGGTGCCCTCCCCACCACCCCAGACTTATCCCCGGTGCCCTCCCCGCCACCCCAGACTTATCCCCGGTGCCCTCCCCGCCACCCCAGACTTATCCCCGGTGCCCTCCCCGCCACCCCAGACTTATCCCCGGTGCCCTCCCCGCCACCCCAGACTTATCCCCGGTGCCCTCCCCGCTACCCCAGACTTATCCCCGGTGCCCTCCCCGCCACCCCAGACCTATCCCCGGTGCCCTCCCCGCCACCCCAGACTTATCCCCGGTGCCCTCCCCGCCACCCCAGACTTATCCCCGGTACCCTCCCTGCCACCCCAGACTTATCCCCGGTGCCCTCCCCGCCACCCCAGACTTATCCCCGGTACCCTCCCCGCCACCCCAGACTTATCCCCGGTGCCCTCCCCGCCACCCCAGACTTTTCCCCGGTACCCTCCCTGCCACCCCAGACTTATCCCCGGTGCCCTCCCTGCCACCCCAGACTTATCCCCGGTGCCCTCCCTGCCACCCCAGACTTATCCCCGGTGCCCTCCAGAGTATCTAATGATTTCTCTTACACCACCTTCCTTATCTGTCTGGACCACGGAGCGCCTCCAGTCTGCTGTCTCCTGCCTCCAATCTCCTGCCTCCAGTCTGCTGCTTGCCTCCCATTTATTACATGCCATTTGCTGCCTCATATCCTATGAAATTCAATTGCACAGCTCACACTGAAGCCAGAGCAGAGGATTTCTCTCTCTTTCTCTCTTTCTGCCTCTCTCCCAACTTCCCCACCTCTTGAAAATGAAGCTGCTTAATGATAATAGATCATTTAGTTGTACTGCAGTATGTATCTCGGACATTTTGAATGGAAATGGGGGAACTGTCCACATGGGTTTAGGGTGCTAATGTTATGCACGGGTCATTTTGTTCCAGCATAATTCATGTGGACTCACCCTTGAGACAGTCCCTGTGAGAGGAGTAGCAGGACTCATTTTAGAGGCAGACTTTGAGTTGCTAATGATAGCGTTATTCAACTGGTTTGTCCCAGAAATCGTCTGGCTGAATCAAATGGGCCGCTGTTGGGTAATTGAGGCCCATTCCGCACCCCCTGTGGTGACCATGGCAGAACTGTAATTCCCCAACAACTCTGACTCAGTCCCAACCTGGCAACACGCCCATCTCTCAGTAAAACACTGTGACTCAGTCCCAACCTGGCAACACGCCCATCTCCCAGTAAAACACTGTGACTCAGTCCCAACCTGGCAACACGCCCATCTCCCAGTAAAACACTGTGACTCAGTCCCAACCTGGCAACACGCCCATCTCCCAGTAAAACACTGTGACTCAGTCATAACCTGGCAACACGCCCATCTCCCAGTAAAACACTGTGACTCAGTCCCAACCTGGCAACACGCCCATCTCCCAGTAAAACACTGTGACAGTCCCAACCTGGCAACACGCCCATCTCCCAGTAAAACACTGTGACAGTCCCAACCTGGCAACACGCCCATCTCCCAGTAAAACACTGTGACAGTCCCAACCTGGCAACACGCCCATCTCCCAGTAAAACACTGTGACAGTCCCAACCTGGCAACACGCCCATCTCCCAGTAAAACACTGTGACAGTCCCAACCTGGCAACACGCCCATCTCCCAGTAAAACACTGTGACTCAGCATCTGTCAGGAGAATGAAGAGGAGGCATCTCAGATCTGGAGTACATCTCAATGTGCTACACAGGTTTATTCCACCTGTTCCAAGTGACTGTTTGATTTGATAATTAGGACAGTAGAGAGTCGGTCCTGTTTTTTATCAGCACTCATACCAACACGCCAGAGGTAGACCTTGGCCTGCTTTAGGTTCCAGGTGTGTTGGTGTGTCATATGTTACAATATAATGTACTGCTCTCCTGTACATACAGTACAGTCTGACAAACCCTCTGTGACAGCACCTACAGTACCACCCCCTCTGTCTAAACTAACCCCCCCAGCCTGACACTGAACACCCGTCCAGCTCCTCTATGAGTTACTCTGACCTCTGATTCAGGTGGGATCCCGTACATGCTGAGAACACAGCTACCTGGAACTGGGGCTACTGTAAAACACATCTGTTTGAGACCAAGGTCGTTCAAAAGGGATTACAGGTACTCATAACCTCTGCACGAAGCCTGATAAGCATGGCATAAAGACATGTTCAGTTATTTTGGGATTATTAATCCCAAAACAGCCACACCCTCCAAATGGCCACCGCATACAGCTACTGTATACAGCCACTGTCATGACCAGAGAGGGTATCACATACAGCTACTGTATACAGCTACTGTCATGACCAGAGAGGGTATCACATACAGCTACTGTATACAGCTACTGTCATGACCAGAGAGGGTATCACATACAGCTACTGTATACAGCTACTGTCATGACCAGAGAGGGTATCACATACAGCTACTGTAGGTGTCATGACCAGAGAGGGTACCACATACAGCTACTGTCATGACCAGAGAGGGTATCACATACAGCTACTGTCATGACCAGAGAGGGTACCACATACAGCTACTGTCATGACCAGAAAGGGTACCACATACAGCTACTGTCATGACCAGAGAGGGTACCACATACAGCTACTGTCATGACCAGAGAGGGTACCACATACAGCTACTGTCATGACCAGAGAGGGTACCACATACAGCTACTGTCATGACCAGAGAGGGTACCACATACAGCTACTGTCATGACCAGAGAGGGTACCACATACAGCTACTGTCATGACCAGAGAGGGTACCACATACAGCTACTGTCATGACCAGAGAGGGTACCACATACAGCTACTGTCATGACCAGAGAGGGTACCACATACAGCTACTGTCATAACCAGAGAGGGTACCACATACAGCTACTGTCATGACCAGAGAGGGTACCACATACAGCTACTGTAGGTGTCATAACCAGAGAGGGTACCACGTACAGCTACTGTCATGACCAGAGAGGGTACCACATACAGCTACTGTCATGACCAGCGAGGGTACCACATACAGCTACTGTCATGACCAGAGAGGGTACCACATACAGCTACTGTCATGACCAGAGAGGGTACCACATACAACTACTGTCATGACCAGAGAGGGTACCACATACAGCTACTGTCATGACCAGAGAGGGTACCACATACAGCTACTGTCATGACCAGAGAGGGTACCACATACAGCTACTGTAGGTGTCATGACCAGAGAGGCTATCACATACAGATACTGTCATGACCAGGGAGGGTATCACATACAGCTACTGTAGGTGTCATGACCAGAGAGGGTATCACATACAGCTACTGTCATGACCAGAGAGGGTACCACATACAGCTACTGTAGGTGTCATGACCAGAGAGGGTACCACATACAGCTACTGTAGGTGTCATGACCAGAGAGGGTACCACATACAGCTACTGTAGGTGTCATGACCGGAGAGGGTATCACATACAGCTACTGTCATGACCAGAGAGGGTACCACATACAGCTACTGTCATGACCAGAGAGGGTACCACATACAGCTACTGTAGGTGTCATAACCAGAGAGGGTACCACATACAGCTACTGTCATGACCAGCGAGGGTACCACATACAGCTACTGTCATGACCAGAGAGGGTACCACATACAGCTACTGTCATGACCAGAGAGGGTACCACATACAGCTACTGTAGGTGTCATAACCAGAGAGGGTACCACATACAGCTACTGTCATGACCAGAGAGGGTACCACATACAGCTACTGTCATGACCAGAGAGGGTACCACATACAGCTACTGTAGGTGTCATGACCAGAGAGGGTATCACATACAGATACTGTCATGACCAGGGAGGGTATCACATACAGCTACTGTAGGTGTCATGACCAGAGAGGGTATCACATACAGCTACTGTCATGACCAGAGAGGGTACCACATACAGCTACTGTAGGTGTCATGACCAGAGAGGGTACCACATACAGCTACTGTAGGTGTCATGACCGGAGAGGGTATCACATACAGCTACTGTCATGACCAGAGAGGGTACCACATACAGCTACTGTCATGACCAGAGAGGGTATCACATAAAGCTACTGTCATGACCAGAGAGGGTACCACATAAAGCAACTTTCATGACCAGAGAGTGTATCACATACAGCTACTGTAGGTGTCCTGACCAGAGAGGGTATCACATACAGCTACTGTAGGTGTCATGACCAGAGAGGGTATCACATACAGCTACTGTAGGTGTCATGACCAGAGAGGGTACCACATACAGCTACTGTAGGTGTCATGACCAGAGAGGGTATCACAAACAGCTACTGTCATGACCAGAGAGGGTACCACATACAGCTACTGTAGGTGTCATGACCAGAGAGGGTACCACATACAGCTACTGTAGGTGTCATGACCAGAGAGGGTATCACATACAGCTACTGTATACAGCTACTGTCATGACCAGAGAGGGTATCACATACAGCTACTGTATACGGCTACTGTCATGACCAGAGAGGGTATCACATACAGCTACTGTATACAGCTACTGTCATGACCAGAGAGGGTATCACATACAGCTACTGTAGGTGTATTGACCAGAGAGGGTACCACATACAGCTACTGGCATGACCAGAGAGGGTATCACATACAGCTACTGTCATGACCAGAGAGGGTACCACATACAGCTACTGTCATGACCAGAAAGGGTACCACATACAGCTACTGTCATGACCAGAGAGGGTACCACATACAGCTACTGTCATGACCAGAGAGGGTACCACATACAGCTACTGTCATGACCAGAGAGGGTACCACATACAGCTACTGTCATGACCAGAGAGGGTACCACATACAGCTACTGTCATGACCAGAGAGGGTACCACATACAGCTACTGTCATGACCAGAGAGGGTACCACATACAGCTACTGTCATGACCAGAGAGGGTACCACATACAGCTACTGTCATGACCAGAGAGGGTACCACATACAGCTACTGTAGGTGTCATAACCAGAGAGGGTACCACATACAGCTACTGTCATGACCAGAGAGGGTACCACATACAGCTACTGTCATGACCAGAGAGGGTACCACATACAGCTACTGTCATGACCAGAGAGGGTACCACATACAGCTACTGTCATGACCAGAGAGGGTACCACATACAGCTACTGTAGGTGTCATGACCAGAGAGGGTATCACATACAGATACTGTCATGACCAGGGAGGGTATCACATACAGCTACTGTAGGTGTCATGACCAGAGAGGGTATCACATACAGCTACTGTCATGACCAGAGAGGGTACCACATACAGCTACTGTAGGTGTCATGACCAGAGAGGGTACCACATACAGCTACTGTAGGTGTCATGACCAGAGAGGGTACCACATACAGCTACTGTAGGTGTCATGACCGGAGAGGGTATCACATACAGCTACTGTCATGACCAGAGAGGGTACCACATACAGCTACTGTCATGACCAGAGAGGGTATCACATAAAGCTACTGTCATGACCAGAGAGGGTACCACATAAAGCAACTTTCATGACCAGAGAGTGTATCACATACAGCTACTGTAGGTGTCCTGACCAGAGAGGGTATCACATACAGCTACTGTAGGTGTCATGACCAGAGAGGGTATCACATACAGCTACTGTAGGTGTCATGACCAGAGAGGGTACCACATACAGCTACTGTAGGTGTCATGACCAGAGAGGGTATCACAAACAGCTACTGTCATGACCAGAGAGGGTATCACATACAGCTACTGTAGGTGTCATGACCAGAGAGGGTACCACATACAGCTACTGTCATGACCAGAGAGGGTATCACATACAGCTACTGTCATGACCAGAGAGGGTACCACATACAGCTACTGTCATGACCAGAGAGGGTACCACATACAGCTACTGTCATGACCAGAGAGGGTACCACATACAGCTACTGTCATGACCAGAGAGGGTACCACATACAGCTACTGTAGGTGTCATGACCAGAGAGGGTACCACATACAGCTACTGTCATGAGCAGAGAGGGTACCACATACAGCTACTGTAGGTGTCATGACCAGAGAGGGTACCACATACAGCTACTGTAGGTGTCATGACCAGAGAGGGTATCACATACAGCTACTGTAGGTGTCATGACCAGAGAGGGTACCACATACAGCTACTGTAGGTGTCATGACCAGAGAGGGTACCACATACAGCTACTGTCATGACCAGAGAGGGTACCACATACAGCTATTGTAGGTGTCATGACCAGAGAGGGTATCACATACAGCTACTGTCATGACCGGAGAGGGTATCACATACAGCTATTGTAAGTGTCATGACCAGAGAGGGTATCACATAGAGCTACTGTAGGTTTCATGACCAGAGAGGGTATCACATACAGCTACTGTAGGTGTCATGACCAGAGAGGGTATCACATACAGCTACTGTCATGACCAAAGAGGGTATCACATAAAGTTACTGTCATGACCAGAGAGGGTACCACATAAAGCTACTGTCATGACCAGAGAGGGTATCACATACAGCTACTGTCATGACCAGAGAGTGTATCACATACAGCTACTGTAGGTGTCATGACCAGAGAGTGTATCACATACAGCTACTGTAGGTGTCATGACCAGAGAGGGTACCACATACAACTACTGTAGGTGTCATGACCAGAGAGGGTACCACATACAGCTACTGTCATGACCAGAGAGGGTATCACATACAGCTACTGTCATGACCAGAGAGGGTACCACATACAGCTACTGCCATGACCAGAGAGGGGACCACATACAGCTACTGTCATGACCAGAGAGGGTATCACATACAGCTACTGTAGGTGTCATGACCAGAGAGGGTACCACATACAGCTACTGTAGGTGTCATGACCAGAGAGGGTACCACATACAGCTACTGTCATGACCAGAGAGGGTATCACATACAGTTACTGTAGGTGTCATGACCTGAGAGGGTATCACATACAGCTACTGTAGGTGTCATGACCAGAGAGGGTATCACATACAGCTACTGTAGGTGTCATGACCAGAGAGGGTATCACATACAGCTACTGTAGGTGTCATGACCAGAGAGGGTATCACATACAGCTACTGTAGGTGTCATGACCAGAGAGGGTATCACATACAGCTACTGTAGGTGTCATGACCAGAGAGTGGTACCACATACAGCTACTGTAGGTGTCATGACCAGAGAGGGTATCACATACAGCTACTGTAGGTGTCATGACCAGAGAGGGTATCACATACAGCTACTGTAGGTGTCATGACCAGAGAGGGTATCACATACAGCTACTGTAGGTGTCATGACCAGAGAGTGGTACCACATACAGCTACTGTAGGTGTCATGACCAGAGAGGGTATCAAATACAGCTACTGTCATGACCAGAGAGGGTACCACATACAGCTACTGTCATGACCAGAGAGGGTACCACATACAGCTACTGTCATGACCAGAGAGGGTATCACATACAGCTACTGTAGGTGTCATGACCAGAGAGGGTATCACATTCAGCTACTGTCATGACCAGAGAGGGTATCACATACAGCTACTGTAGGTGTCCTGACCAGAGAGGGTATCACATACAGCTACTGTCATGACCAGAGAGGGTATCACATACAGCTACTGTAGGTGTCATGACCAGAGAGGGTACCACATACAGCTACTGTAGGTGTCATGAACAGAGAGGGTACCACACATTTAACACTGTCTGTCTGATTTATACTTTAGTAAGTAGGTTAGTTGCCCATGGCTCTGTCTCAATGTTTTAATGACCATAGTAATGTTTCACAATTAACACCCAGCCAGTGCTGTGGGTCAGACGATAGCAGGTGTGTTTCAGGCTAAATGTGGGAACGGTAAAACACACACCATGTATGGCGGTTTCAGGAGCTTGGGGGTGTGGCGAGAATGGAGGGCAGTGAATTTTTTGACAAGGTGGCCGAGGTGATGCCTCATTCCCTCTGACATCGTTGTACACCCTAAAGGTGACTGGCTGTGTCCACCATCTACCCAGGGTGCACCTCTCCTAGCTCTGGCTATATTTACACAGCCCAGCCACCTGCCCATAGGGAGGGAGGTAGAGAGGATGGATGGAGGAAGGGAGGTGGAGAGATGGAGCGATTGGAGGCTCAGGGGGAAGGGTAAAATAGGGTTATACTGTCTGGTTATTCTGTTTGTCTGAGAAGTGTTGTAGTTTACAGCAAGGTAAACCTCGTCTAGCTATTCCTATGTTAGGTGGAGCCTTGCTGTTAACAACAATTTCATGACTTAAATCTGGACTTCAATTATTCCATTTCCACTTATGTATCATTGCACCTTCGGAACTATTTTCCATCTCTCTTTCTGCATTAGTTTACACCCTGTAACTCTGTCCTGCGTTAGTTTACACCCTGTAACTCCGTCCTGCTTTAGTTTCAACCCTGTAACTCTGTCCTACTTTGGTTTCAACCCTGTAACTCCGTCCTGCGTTAGTTTACACCCTGTAGCTCCGTCCTGCGTTAGTTTACACCCTGTAACTCCGTCCTGCCTTAGTTTACACCCTGTAACTCCGTCCTGCGTTAGTTTCAACCCTGTAACTCTGTCCTGCCTTAGTTTACACCCTGTAACTCCGCCCTGCCTTAGTTTACACCCTGTAACTCCGTCCTGCCTTAGTTTACACCCTGTAACTCCGTCCTGCGTTAGTTTCAACCCTGTAACTCCGTCCTGTGTTAGTTTCAACCCTGTAACTCCGTCCTGCGTTAGTTTACACCCTGTAACTCCGTCCTGTGTTAGTTTACACCCTGTAACTCCGTCCTGCGTTAGTTTACACCCTGTAACTCCGTCCTGTGTTAGTTTACACCCTGTAACTCCGTCCTGTGTTAGTTTTAACCCTGTAACTCCGTCCTGTGTTAGTTTCAACCCTGTAACTCCGTCCTGCGTTAGTTTATACCCTGTAACTCCGTCCTGTGTTAGTTTACACCCTGTAACTCCGTCCTGCGTTAGTTTACACCCTGTAGCTCCGTCCTGCGTTAGTTTCAACCCTGTAACTCCGTCCTGCGTTAGTTTACACCCTGTAACTCCATCCTGCTTTAGTTTACACCCTGTAACTCTGTCCTGCCTTAGTTTACACCCTGTAACTCCGCCCTGCCTTAGTTTACACCCTGTAACTCCGCCCTGCCTTAGTTTACACCCTGTAGCTCCGTCATGCGTTGGTTTACACCCTGTAGCTCCGTCCTGCCTTAGTTTACACCCTGTAGCTCCGTCCTGCGTTAGTTTACACCCTGTAACTCCGTCTTGCGTTAGTTAACACCCTGTAGCTCCGTCCTGCGTTAGTTTACACCCTGTAACTCCGCCCTGCCTTAGTTTACACCCTGTAACTCCATCCCGTGTGGTAGTGTGTTGATATCACTGACAGTAGTGATGGTAAATGGACTGGATGCCGTCTCCCTAGCTGAGTGTGATCAGGGTTTAGTGGGTTAGTAGAGCACAGCAAGCCCAGCTCCCAGTCATCCCAGTGGAACTCTACTACGAGACTAAGATCTCTCTTCTCATAGCTCTCCTCTCTCCCACAGCTCGCTGTAACTGTTAAAGACATGACCTCCCCTTTCAGTGTCACTACCCAGAGGAGTAGGGTGGAGTCATACTCAAGGCACTCTGTGCTATGGAAGGTCCCACATGTGATGTCTGTCTCTCTTTTATGGTAACAGGGTTTCCCCTATCAACCATTGTGTGTAATGTGTTTTGGCCGTATGTGGAACTGACTGAGTAGTACTGTAGCACTATTAGCAGTAGTACATAGGCTGGATTGCTGTAATTAACTACACATGAACTACCCATTACATGTATCCCAGTGGAAAAGATCATCACTTTATTTGTTGGGTCATACATATCGTTGGGTACTGTAGCTGCAGAGTTTAAGATACATTAATAATTCTCATGTTCAATACTTTCATGTCAAATCTATAGATTCAAGCTTCTAAGAAAGAGACAGAGGAGCTAAATATCCCATTTAGCAGACCATTTTATCCATAGCCACTTAAAGTCAGGTGAGCATATATTTTGTACGTATGGCTGGTCCCGGGAATCGAACAGACTGTCCTGGCATTGCGAGTCATGCTCTATTACAGTGAGGGAAAAAAGTATTTGATCCCCTGCTGATTTTGTACATTTGCCCACTGACAAAGAGATGATCAGTCTATCATTTTAATGGTAGGTTTATTTGAACAGTGAGAGACAGAATAACAAAAAAATCCAGAAAAACACATGGCAAAAATGTTATAAAAGGATTTGCATTTTAATGAGGGAAATAAGTATTTGACCCCTCTGCAAAACATGACTTAGTACTTGGTGGCAAAACCCTTGTTGGCAATCACAGAGGTCAGACGTTTCTTGTAGTTGGCCACCAGGTTTGCACACATCTCAGGAGGGATTTTGTCCCACTCCTCTTTGCAGATCTTCTCCAAGTCATTAAGGTTTCGAGGCTGACGTTTGGCAACTCGAACCTTCAGCTCCCTCCACAGATTTTCTATGGGATTAAGGTTTGGAGACTGGCTAGGCCACTCCAGGACCTTAATGTGCTTCTTCTTGAGCCACTCCTTTGTTGCCTTGGCCGTGTGTTTTGGGTCATTGTCATGCTGGAATACCCATCCACGACCCATTTTCAATGCCCTGGCTGAGGGAAGGAGGTTCTCACCCAAGATTTGACGGTACATGGCCCCGTCCATCGTCCCTTTGATACGGTGAAGTTGTCCTGTCCCCTTAGCAGAAAAACACCCCCAAAGCATAATGTTTCCACCTCCATGTTTGACGGTGGGGATGGTGTTCTTGGGGTCATAGGCAGCATTCCTCCTCCTCCAAACACGGTGAGTTGAGTTGATGCCAAAGAGCTCCATTTTGGTCTCATCTGACCACAACACTTTCACCCAGTTGTCCTCTGAATCATTCAGATGTTCATTGGCAAACTTCAGACGGGCATGTATTTGTGCTTTCCTGAGCAGGGGGACCTTGTGGGCGCTGCAGGATTTCAGTCCTTCACGGCGTAGTGTTACCAATTGTTTTCTTGGTGACTATGGTCCCAGCTGCCTTGAGATCATTGACAAGATCCTCCCGTGTAGTTCTGGGCTGATTCCTCACCGTTCTCATGATCATTGCAACTCCACGAGGTGAGATCTTGCATGGAGCCCCAGGTCGAGGGAGATTGACAGTTCTTTTGTGTTTCTTCCATTTGCGAATAATCGCACCAACCGTTGTCACCTTCTCACCAAGCTGCTTGCCGATGGTCTTGTAGCCCATTCCAGCCTTGTGTAGGTCTACAATCTTGTCCCTGACATCCTTGGAGAGCTCTTTGGTCTTGGCCATGGTGGAGAGTTTGGAATCTGATTGATTGATTGCTTCTGTTGACAGGTGTCTTTTATACAGGTAACAAACTGAGATTAGGAGCACTCACTTTAAGAGTGTGCTCCTAATCTCAGCTCGTTACCTGTATAAAAGACACCTGGGAGCCAGAAATCTTTCTGATTGAGAGGGGGTCAAATACTTATTTCCCTCATTAAAATGCAAATCAATTTATAACATTTTTAACATGGGTTTTTCTGCATTTTTTTGTTGTTTTTCTGTCTCTCACTGTTCAAATAAACCTACCATTAAAATTATAGACTGATCATTTCTTTGTCAGTGGGCAAATGTACAAAATCAGCAGGGGATCAAATAATTTTTTCCCTCACTGTAACTGAGCTACAGAGGACCATGCTCTACGAACTGAGCTACAGGGGACCGTGCTCTACGAACTGAGCTACAGGGGACCGTGCTCTACTAACTGAGCTACAGGGGACCGTGCTCTACTAACTGAGCTACAGAGAACCGTGCTCTACTAACTGAGCTACAGAGAACCGTGCTCTACTAACTGAGCTACAGGGGACCGTGCTCTACTAACTGAGCTACAGAGAACCGTGCTCTACTAACTGAGCTACAGAGGACCGTGCTCTACTAACTGAGCTACAGAGAACCGTGCTCTACTAACTGAGCTACAGAGGACCGTGCTCTACTAACTGAGCTACAGGGGACCGTGCTCTACGAACTGAGCTACAGGGGACCGTGCTCTACGAACTGAGCTACAGGGGACCGTGCTCTACTAACTGAGCTACAGGGGACCGTGCTCTACTAACTGAGCTACAGAGAACCGTGCTCTACTAACTGAGCTACAGAGAACCGTGCTCTACTAACTGAGCTACAGGGGACCGTGCTCTACTAACTGAGCTACAGAGAACCGTGCTCTACTAACTGAGCTACAGAGGACCGTGCTCTACTAACTGAGCTACAGAGGACCGTGCTCTACTAACTGAGCTACAGAGGACCGTGCTCTACTAACTGAGCTACAGAGGACCGTGCTCTACTAACTGAGCTACAGGGGACCGTGCTCTACTAACTGAGCTCTGAAGAAAGACATTCAGGCTAAGTTCACACTGCCAGCCTGATAGCCTGAATGTCTTTCTTCAAAGCCAGAGTTCACACTATCAACCTGTTAGCCTCAATGCCTTTCTTCATAGGCTCTAGGCTGGTATGCATTCATTAGTGCAAACCGTAGAAAAACATTTTGCAACAGAAAAGGGTCTCTGTGCCTACTGGTCTGAATATCACCCTGGTCAATGTGTCTGTGGGCCTACTGGTCTGAATACCACCCTGGTCAATGTGTCTCTGTGCCTACTGGTCTGAATTACCACCCTGGTCAATGTGTCTCTGTGGGCCTACTGGTCTGAATACCACCCTGGTCAATGTGTCTCTGTGGGCCTACTGGTCTGAATACCACCCTGGTCAATGTGTCTCTGTGGGCCTACTGGTCTGAATACCACCCTGGTCAATGTGTCTCTGTGCCTACTGGTCTGAATACCACCCTGGTCAATGTGTCTCTGTGGGCCTACTGGTCTGAATACCACCCTGGTCAATGTGTCTCTGTGCCTACTCGTCTGAATACCACCCTGGTCAATGTGTCTCTGTGCCTACTGGTCTGAATACCACCCTGGTCAATGTCTCTGTGGGCCTACTGGTCTGAATACCACCCTGGTCAATGTGTCTCTGTGGGCCTACTGGTCTGAATACCACCCTGGTCAATGTCTCTGTGGGCCTACTGGTCTGAATACCACCCTGGTCAATGTGTCTCTGTGGGCCTACTGGTCTGAATACCACCCTGGTCAATGTGTCTCTGTGGGCCTACTGGTCTGAATACCACCCTGGTCAATGTCTCTGTGGGCCGGCTGGTCCAAGTCAGCACCAATGACTGACCGTGGCCTGCATGCCTGTTGCTGTGAATGGGGTTGCTCTGGGCAACACCTTTTCAGCCAGTCCTATGAAGTCCCCAGTATGCTGGTCTTTGTCCCTACAAGGGCTGTCCTCTCATCCAAAAGGGGTTCCTTTTTTATGGGGACAATCAACTGGTGATAGATTGCACCCAGCCATTTTTATTCACGCCACAGTCAATCACATAGACACGCACATACACACTGACCACACACACACTGACCACATACACGCTGACCACATACACGCTGAGCACATACACGCTGACCACACACACGCTGACCACATACACGCTGACCACACACACGCTGACCACACACACACTGACCACATACACGCTGACCACACACACGCTGACCACACACACACTGACCACACACACACTGACCACACACACACTGACCACACACACTGACCACACACACACTGACCACACACACGCTGACCACACACACACTGACCACACAAACACTGACCACACGCACACTGACCACACGCACACTGACCACACGCACACTGACCACACGCACACTGACCACACGCACACTGACCACATGCACACTGACCACATACACACTGACCACACACACACTGACCACACACACGCTGACCACACACACGCTGACCACACACACGCTGACCACGTACACGCTGACCACACACACGCTGACCACACACACACACTGACCACACACACACTGACCACACACACACTGACCAAACACACACTGACCACACAAACACTGACCACACACACACTGACCACACGCACACTGACCACACGCACACTGACCACACGCACACTGACCACACACACACTGACCACATACACACTGACCACACACACACTGACCACACACACGCTGACCACACACACGCTGACCACACACACGCTGACCACACACACGCTGACCACACACACGCTGACCACGTACACGCTGACCACACACACACTGACCACACACACACTGACCACACACACACTGACCACACACACGCTGACCACATACACACTGACCACACACACACTGACCACACACTTGGTCTTAGACATTCATCCCATAAACAGACACTCCAAGAGACGGTACCACACACACACACACACACACACACACACACACACACACTCAAACCCTTTATATCCTGATCTCCTGCCTCCTCCACATGTCTTCTACAGAAAGGAGCTGTCTGCTGTTCTCCTCTACTTCTGTTCCTCCAGGCCCGGAACATTCCTTCTATTCCTCATCCCTCTGACAACAACCTCTCTCTCCTGCCTCTGCCATCCTCCTCCCTCTTGTCCTCCACTTCCCCTCTTCCCCCTTTCCCACTCATTCTCCTCAGCCTTTTACCCCATCCCTTCATCTTTACCTCCTCTCACCTACTCATCCCCCCATCCCCTCCTCCTCTGTTCCTCTCCTCTGTTGTTGTCTAGACAGCTGAACTAGCTGCTGCCTCATTAGGCTGGTGATCACGCTTCTGAGCTTGGATAAAGGAGAGGAGTGTGGACTGCTACTTACACACACACACAGAGCACTCACAATACCTTGGGATGCTTTCTGACAGCGGTTACCCTATGGAAGAAATATCATCTCTATGGATGAAATATTGTCTCTATGGATGAAATATCGTCTCTATGGATGAAATATCGTCTCTATGGATGAAATATTGGCTCAATGGATGAAATATTGGCTCAATGGATGAAATATCGGCTCTATGGATGCAAATCAATTTGGAGTCAATGAGGGAAGGGGGTAGGGAACACACTTACTGTGGAAAACTAGCCTCTCTTCGCACTCACCTTTCTACACCTCTGGTCCCTCTCTTATCATTTCCTCATCTAACCTCTCATCCTTTCCTGCTCTCTCCATTTATCTCCTCTCCCCTCCTCTTCCCTCGTTCTCTCTCCTCCTCTTCCCTCGTTCTCTCCCTCTCTCCTCCTCTCCCCTTCTCTTCCCTCGTTCTCTCCCTCTCTCCTCCTCTCCTCCTCTCCCCTTCTCTTCCCTCGTTCTCTCCCTCTCTCCTCCTCTCCTCCTCTCCCCTTCTCTTCCCTCGTTCTCTCCCTCTCTCCTCCTCTCCCCTCCTCTTCCCTCGTTCTCTCTCCTCCCTCTTCCCTCGTTCTCTCCCTCTCTCCTCCTCTCCCCTTCTCTTCCCTCGTTCTCTCCCTCTCTCCTCCTCTCCTCCTCTCCCCTTCTCTACCCTCGTTTTCTCCCTCTCTCCTCCTCTCCTCCTCTCCCCTTCTCTTCCCTCGTTCTCTCCCTCTCCTCCTCTCCTCCTCTCCCCTTCTCTTCCCTCGTTCTCTCCCTCTCCTCCTCTCCTCCTCTCCCCTTCTCTCCCTCGTTCTCTCCTCCTCTCTCCTTCTCTTCCCAGTCCTTAGTCAGTGCCACATAAATGTTTTTCTGAGAGCTATCCTCTCCACTTCTGAGGGGTCAACATCTTACCCCATCTGACACAGTAAAGTCATTACCTCCTTTTATTTGTCAAACGTAATTCCTGTAAACTGTTTGTGAACCCCCAGTCAGAGGAGAGGAGAGGAGAGGAGAGGAGAGGAGAGGAGAGGAATTATGTTTTTTTAGGAAGGCCAAGTTGCCCGAGTCAGCTCTGTGAATTCACATTGTAAATATCACTCTGTCACATCTGAGGTCAGTGTGTGTGCACTGAAAAGCATTAATAAGTCATGATAAAACAGCCCTAGTAAATCTGCCCTGTATTTCATTCATAGTGACTGATGCTATGAGAAAGAATCAGAGGGCAGAGGCTTCCTCAACCCACAACCTGAGATGATGCATTGTGGGAGATTGAGTTCTATGGAATGTTAGCTTGATCCATGTGAATTCACCTAGAGGGCCAAAAGGCTTTGTAACTTATAAGAGAGAAACTGGTTACATTGTTTATGGTCCAACAGTGGTGTTTGAGACTAAGATATCCACAGGCTTGCTGACTGACCTGATGTGAAGGATAGACGAGGATGTCCAAGCTTTTTCAGTCTTCGCTCTATCCTTTTATACAGAGCCATTTTACACCTTAGTACTGATTTCAGTGTCTGATATTCCTAGAATACAGAGGGAAATATGTGCATACCAGATGTGTCTGTGTTACTCTTTATTGTTATACAGTACTATGGTATCAAAGTCATGGTTTGAGGGTTAAAATGTGTATTTGGGGCTAGAGGTCTCCCAGATATGCTGTCATAACCTATGCAGCCATGTACTCTGCTATGGGCCTATTGGAAGTGAAGGCAACACTTAAACGTGCTTGTACCCCGCGCCCTCTACCCCCTTCCACCCCGTCTTGCCCCGTCCCTGGGCTCCATGTCACCCCAGGGTCCAACGTCTGCCTGGCCACCCACTGACTGTGCCTCAATCCATAACGCCAACGTCACCCCCTCCTCTTCCCCCACTGGGGTCATCATACTCTCACCCATTGCTCCCTAACACTATATTGCCCAAGGTCAAAGCTAGCACTGCCCTCTAAAAAGAAACGAAACGAAATTAAACTGAAAGCAGCTAAAAATGGGCCGACCCTGCTCTCCCCCTTAAAGCTACTGACTGAGCTAGCTACCTCAAGGCTACTGACGGGGCTGGCCAGAGGAACCCAGAAGATAGTGTAGGGCAGGGATGGGTAACTTTAATGGGGGTGGGGGCCACAAAAACATCTGAACCCATCATGAGGGGCTGCAGTTGCTCGTGGGTTTGCTTACTCACATACATAGAATTTCATGTAATTCTACTCATTTTGCCAAAGGGGGGAGAGAAATGTTTGCCATTTTGAATATATCTGTGTGAGACTGACTAAGAAAATCAATGGGGGCCCCCGGTCGGTAATTCAACCATGATAACACGTTTAGATCGCTGGCCGCTAAACTAACTTAGCAATCTAAAAATGTTACCTGACGTGGGCTAATTGACTGACTGGTCAGTCTCTGGCTCAAGCAGGAAAACTGTTGATGTTTAAACACCTTTCTAAATTACAGCCTGTGTGTTCCACTACTGTCACTGGCAACAGTCAGCTGAGACCCAGACTGAGATTGATTTGAGGGCCTTCAAAAGGGGGCCGCGGCAGCCAGTTGTCCATCCATGGTGTAGGGGGAGATGATGAAGATGTTATTGTCTTCTGTTGTGCTTCGTCTGCCCTCTTGCACTAGTAGTTACATCTTCTAAGCCGCTTCAGGCAGGTTTTTCACACAACTGTAATGTTTCATGGGTCTTATTTCAGGAACATGATCACCGTTTAGGACAAATGTGTCTGAATTTGCAACCGATGCAAGTTTTTCGTCTTGGATTTCAGAGGCATGGAGCGTGAGGTCTACTCAAGAGAAACACAAACATTCCATTTGAAATTAAAAACCCTCCAGAAATAATTGCATCTCATCAGTTTCCTGTTTTAACAAGTTGAATTCAATGGAATAGTTTGTTAAGAATTAGTCCCATCCCTTTCATTCCAATTTCTGGACTATAATTTCCCCCAGAATATTCCTAGCTCGTCCTCCTGCCTTGTCTGTCTGAAACATTAGCCACTGAGCCGTGTCTCCGTCTGTGTCTCTGTCTGTTGCCGTGTCTCTGTTTGTGTCTCTGTCTGTTGCCGTGTCTCCGTCTGTGTCTCTGTCTGTTGCCGTGTCTCCGTCTGTGTCTCTGTCTGTTGCCGTGTCTCCGTCTGTGTCTCTGTCTGTTGCCGTGTCTCCGTCTGTGTCTCTGTCTGTTGCCGTGTCTGTCTGTTGGACCTGACAAAGACCCAGCTCAGATCCAAGTCTTGTCTACTATTAAAGGTGCTACGGGTAACATAATGGACCTTTTGAGTTTCTCTCTGTAAGTATAATGTGATGCTTACGACAACATTGCTGTGTCCGTCTGTCTGTGCCTGTCTCCGTGGTTACCTTGGGTCACTCAGACAGGCAGGTGACACAGAGAATAGATGACTTTCAGTTCAGTTAGAGAAAGGGTGTGGTATCTTCTCATGACTGAAACATGAGATCCATCCTAATTGTCCCCTCTGTTTCTTTCTCTGTTTCTCTCTCACCTCCTAAAATATACCAACAGCTCATAGGTAGCTAGTCCCTGTCATGTCCACCTCCTAAAATATACCAACAGCTCATAGGTAGCTAGTCCCTGTCATGTCCTCCTAAAATATACCAACAGCTCATAGGTAGCTAGTCCCTGTCATGTCCACCTCCTAAATATACCAACAGCTCATAGGTAGCTAGTCACTGTCATGTCCACCTCCTAAAATATACCAACAGCTCATAGGTAGCTAGTCACTGTCATGTCCACCTCCTAAATATACCAACAGCTCATAGGTAGCTCGTCCCTGTCATGTCCACCTCCTAAATATACCAACAGCTCATAGGTAGCTAGTCACTGTCATGTCCTCCTAAAATATACCAACAGCTCATAGGTAGCTAGTCACTGTCATGTCCACCTCCTAAATATACCAACAGCTCATAGGTAGCTAGTCACTGTCATGTCCTCCTAAAATATACCAACAGCTCATAGGTAGCTAGTCCCTGTCATGTCCTCCTCCTAAATATACCAACAGCTCATAGGTAGCTAGTCACTGTCATGTCCTCCTAAAATATACCAACAGCTCATAGGTAGCTAGTCACTGTCATGTCCACCTCCTAAATATACCAACAGCTCATAGGTAGCTAGTCCCTGTCATGTCCACCTCCTAAAATATACCAACAGCTCATAGGTAGCTAGTCACTGTCATGTCCACCTCCTAAAATATACCAACAGCTCATAGGTAGCTAGTCCCTGTCATGTCCACCTCCTAAAATATACCAACAGCTCATAGGTAGCTCGTCACTGTCATGTCCACCTCCTAAAATATACCAACAGCTCATAGGTAGCTAGTCCCTGTCATGTCCACCTCCTAAAATATACCAACAGCTCATAGGTAGCTAGTCACTGTCATGTCCACCTCCTAAAATATACCAACAGCTCATAGGTAGCTAGTCCCTGTCATGTCCACCTCCTAAAATATACCAACAGCTCATAGGTAGCTAGTCCCTGTCATGTCCACCTCCTAAATATACCAACAGCTCATAGGTAGCTAGTCACTGTCATGTCCACCTCCTAAAATATACCAACAGCTCATAGGTAGCTAGTCCCTGTCATGTCCACCTCCTAAAATATACCAACAGCTCATAGGTAGCTAGTCCCTGTCATGTCCTCCTCCTAAATATACCAACAGCTCATAGGTAGCTAGTCCCTGTCATGTCCTCCTCCTAAATATACCAACAGCTCATAGGTAGCTAGTCACTGTCATGTCCACCTCCTAAAATATACCAACAGCTCATAGGTAGCTAGTCCCTGTCATGTCCTCCTAAAATATACCAACAGCTCATAGGTAGCTAGTCACTGTCATGTCCACCTCCTAAATATACCAACAGCTCATAGGTAGCTAGTCACTGTCATGTCCACCTCCTAAAATATACCAACAGCTCATAGGTAGCTAGTCCCTGTCATGTCCACCTCCTAAAATATACCAACAGCTCATAGGTAGCTAGTCCCTGTCATGTCCTCCTCCTAAATATACCAACAGCTCATAGGTAGCTAGTCCCTGTCATGTCCTCCTCCTAAATATACCAACAGCTCATAGGTAGCTAGTCACTGTCATGTCCACCTCCTAAAATATACCAACAGCTCATAGGTAGCTAGTCCCTGTCATGTCCTTCTAAAATATACCAACAGCTCATAGGTAGCTAGTCATTGTCATGTCCACCTCCTAAATATACCAACAGCTCATAGGTAGCTAGTCACTGTCATGTCCACCTCCTAAAATATACCAACAGCTCATAGGTAGCTAGTCACTGTCATGTCCACCTCCTAAATATACCAATAGCTCATAGGTAGCTAGTCACTGTCATGTCCACCTCCTAAAATATACCAACAGCTCATAGGTAGCTAGTCACTGTCATGTCCACCTCCTAAAATATACCAACAGCTCATAGGTAGCTAGTCACTGTCATGTCCTCCTCCTAAAATATACCAACAGCTCATAGGTAGCTAGTCCTTGTCATGTCTTCCTAAAATATACCAACAGCTCATAGGAAGCTAGTCCCTGTCATGTCCTCCTCCTAAATATACCAACAGCTCATAGGTAGCTAGTCCCTGTCTTGTCCTCCTCCTAAATATACCAACAGCTCATAGGTAGCTAGTAACTGTCATGTCCACCTCCTAAAATATACCAACAGCTCATAGGTAGCTAGTCACTGTCATGTCCACCTCCTAAAATATACCAACAGCTCATAGGTAGCTAGTCACTGTCATGTCCACCTCCTAAATATACCAACAGCTCATAGGTAGCTAGTCACTGTCATGTCCACCTCCTAAAATATACCAACAGCTCATAGGTAGCTAGTCACTGTCATGTCCACCTCCTAAAATATACCAACAGCTCATAGGTAGCTAGTCACTGTCATGTCCACCTCCTAAAATATACCAACAGCTCATAGGTAGCTAGTCACTGTCATGTCCACCTCCTAAAATATACCAACAGCCATAGGTAGCTAGTCACTGTCATGTCCACCTCCTAAAATATACCAACAGCTCATAGGTAGCTAGTCACTGTCATGTCCTCCTCCTAAATATACCAACAGCTCATAGGTAGCTAGTCACTGTCATGTCCACCTCCTAAATATACCAACAGCTCATAGGTAGCTAGTCACTGTCATGTCCACCTCCTAAAATATACCAACAGCTCATAGGTAGCTAGTCACTGTCATGTCCACCTCCTAAAATATACCAACAGCTCATAGGTAGCTAGTCACTGTCATGTCCACCTCCTAAAATATACCAACAGCTCATAGGTAGCTAGTCACAGTCATGTCACCTCCTAAAATATACCAACAGCTCATAGGTAGCTAGTCACTGTCATGTCCTCCTCCTAAATATACCAACAGCTCATAGGTAGCTAGTCACTGTCATGTCCACCTCCTAAATATACCAACAGCTCATAGGTAGCTAGTCACTGTCATGTCCACCTCCTAAAATATACCAACAGCTCATAGGTAGCTAGTCACAGTCATGTCCACCTCCTAAAATATACCAATAGCTCATAGGTAGCTAGTCACTGTCATGTCCTCCTCCTAAATATACCAACAGCTCATAGGTAGCTAGTCACTGTCATGTCCACCTCCTAAAATATACCAACAGCTCATAGGTAGCTAGTCACTGTCATGTCCTCCTCCTAAAATATACCAACAGCTCATAGGTAGCTAGTCCTTGTCATGTCTTCCTAAAATATACCAACAGCTCATAGGAAGCTAGTCCCTGTCATGTCCTCCTCCTAAATATACCAACAGCTCATAGGTAGCTAGTCCCTGTCTTGTCCTCCTCCTAAATATACCAACAGCTCATAGGTAGCTAGTAACTGTCATGTCCACCTCCTAAAATATACCAACAGCTCATAGGTAGCTAGTCACTGTCATGTCCACCTCCTAAAATATACCAACAGCTCATAGGTAGCTAGTCACTGTCATGTCCACCTCCTAAATATACCAACAGCTCATAGGTAGCTAGTCACTGTCATGTCCACCTCCTAAAATATACCAACAGCTCATAGGTAGCTAGTCACTGTCATGTCCACCTCCTAAAATATACCAACAGCTCATAGGTAGCTAGTCACTGTCATGTCCACCTCCTAAAATATACCAACAGCTCATAGGTAGCTAGTCACTGTCATGTCCACCTCCTAAAATATACCAACAGCTCATAGGTAGCTAGTCACAGTCATGTCCACCTCCTAAAATATACCAATAGCTCATAGGTAGCTAGTCACTGTCATGTCCTCCTCCTAAATATACCAACAGCTCATAGGTAGCTAGTCACTGTCATGTCCACCTCCTAAATATACCAACAGCTCATAGGTAGCTAGTCACTGTCATGTCCACCTCCTAAAATATACCAACAGCTCATAGGTAGCTAGTCACTGTCATGTCCACCTCCTAAAATATACCAACAGCTCATAGGTAGCTAGTCACTGTCATGTCCACCTCCTAAATATACCAACAGCTCATAGGTAGCTAGTCACAGTCATGTCCACCTCCTAAAATATACCAATAGCTCATAGGTAGCTAGTCACTGTCATGTCCTCCTCCTAAATATACCAACAGCTCATAGGTAGCTAGTCACTGTCATGTCCACCTCCTAAATATACCAACAGCTCATAGGTAGCTAGTCACTGTCATGTCCACCTCCTAAAATATACCAACAGCTCATAGGTAGCTAGTCACAGTCATGTCCACCTCCTAAATATACCAATAGCTCATAGGTAGCTAGTCCCTGTCATGTCCTCCTATAATATACCAACAGCTCATAGGTAGCTAGTCACTGTCATGTCCACCTCCTAAAATATACCAACAGCTCATAGGTAGCTAGTCCCTGTCATGTCTACCTCCTAAAATATACCAACAGCTCATAGGTAGCTAGTCACTGTCATGTCCACCTCCTAAAATATACCAACAGCTCATAGGTAGCTAGTCACTGTCATGTCCACCTCCTAAATATACCAACAGCTCATAGGTAGCTAGTCACTGTCATGTCCACCTCCTAAAATATACCAACAGCTCATAGGTAGCTAGTCCCTGTCATGTCCTCCTCCTAAATATACCAACAGCTCATAGGTAGCTAGTCCCTGTCATGTCCTCCTATAATATACCAAGAGCTCATAGGTAGCTAGTCACTGTCATGTCCACCTCCTAAATATACCAACAGCTCATAGTTAGCTAGTCCCTGTCATGTCCTCCTAAAATATACCAACAGCTCATAGGTAGCTAGTCACTGTCATGTCCACCTCCTAAATATACCAACAGCTCATAGGTAGCTACTCCCTGTCATGTCCACCTCCTAAAATATACCAACAGCTCATAGGTAGCTAGTCACTGTCATGTCCACCTCCTAAATATACCAACAGCTCATAGGTAGCTAGTCACTGTCATGTCCACCTCCTAAATATACCAACAGCTCATAGGTAGCTAGTCACTGTCATGTCCACCTCCTAAATATACCAACAGCTCATAGGTAGCTAGTCACTGTCATGTCCACCTCCTAAATATACCAACAGCTCATAGGTAGCTAGTCCCTGTCATGTCCCTCCTAAAATATACCAACAGCTCATAGGTAGCTAGTCACTGTCATGTCCTCCTAAATACCACAGCTCATAGGTAGCTAGTCACTGTCATGTCCACCTCCTAAAATATACCAACAGCTCATAGGTAGCTAGTCACTGTCATGTCCACCTCCTAAAATATACCAACAGCTCATAGGTAGCTAGTCACTGTCATGTCCACCTCCTAAAATATACCAACAGCTCATAGGTAGCTAGTCACTGTCATGTCCACCTCCTAAAATATACCAACAGCTCATAGGTAGCTAGTCACAGTCATGTCCACCTCCTAAAATATACCAATAGCTCATAGGTAGCTAGTCACTGTCATGTCCTCCTCCTAAATATACCAACAGCTCATAGGTAGCTAGTCACTGTCATGTCCACCTCCTAAAATATACCAACAGCTCATAGGTAGCTAGTCCCTGTCATGTCTACCTCCTAAAATATACCAACAGCTCATAGGTAGCTAGTCACTGTCATGTCCACCTCCTAAAATATACCAACAGCTCATAGGTAGCTAGTCACTGTCATGTCCACCTCCTAAATATACCAACAGCTCATAGGTAGCTAGTCACTGTCATGTCCACCTCCTAAAATATACCAACAGCTCATAGGTAGCTAGTCCCTGTCATGTCCTCCTCCTAAATATACCAACAGCTCATAGGTAGCTAGTCCCTGTCATGTCCTCCTATAATATACCAAGAGCTCATAGGTAGCTAGTCACTGTCATGTCCACCTCCTAAATATACCAACAGCTCATAGTTAGCTAGTCCCTGTCATGTCCTCCTAAAATATACCAACAGCTCATAGGTAGCTAGTCACTGTCATGTCCACCTCCTAAATATACCAACAGCTCATAGGTAGCTACTCCCTGTCATGTCCACCTCCTAAAATATACCAACAGCTCATAGGTAGCTAGTCACTGTCATGTCCACCTCCTAAATATACCAACAGCTCATAGGTAGCTAGTCACTGTCATGTCCACCTCCTAAAATATACCAACAGCTCATAGGTAGCTAGTCACTGTCATGTCCACCTCCTAAATATACCAACAGCTCATAGGTAGCTAGTCACTGTCATGTCCACCTCCTAAAATATACCAACAGCTCATAGGTAGCTAGCCCCTGTCATGTCCTCCTCCTAAATATACCAACAGCTCATCGGTAGCTAGTCCCTGTCATGTCCTCCTATAATATACCAAGAGCTCATAGGTAGCTAGTCACTGTCATGTCCACCTCCTAAATATACCAACAGCTCATAGTTAGCTAGTCCCTGTCATGTCCTCCTAAAATATACCAACAGCTCATAGGTAGCTAGTCACTGTCATGTCCACCTCCTAAATATACCAACAGCTCATAGGTAGCTACTCCCTGTCATGTCCACCTCCTAAAATATACCAACAGCTCATAGGTATCTAGTCACTGTCATGTCCACCTCCTAAATATACCAACAGCTCATAGGTAGCTAGTCACTGTCATGTCCACCTCCTAAAATATACCAACAGCTCATAGGTAGGTAGTCACTGTCATGTCCACCTCCTAAATATACCAACAGCTCATAGGTAGCTAGTCACAGTCATGTCCACCTCCTAAAATATACCAATAGCTCATAGGTAGCTAGTCACTGTCATGTCCTCCTCCTAAATATACCAACAGCTCATAGGTAGCTAGTCACTGTCATGTCCACCTCCTAAATATACCAACAGCTCATAGGTAGCTAGTCACTGTCATGTCCACCTCCTAAAATATACCAACAGCTCATAGGTAGCTAGTCACAGTCATGTCCACCTCCTAAAATATACCAATAGCTCATAGGTAGCTAGTCACTGTCATGTCCTCCTCCTAAATATACCAACAGCTCATAGGTAGCTAGTCACTGTCATGTCCACCTCCTAAAATATACCAACAGCTCATAGGTAGCTAGTCCCTGTCATGTCTACCTCCTAAAATATACCAACAGCTCATAGGTAGCTAGTCACTGTCATGTCCACCTCCTAAAATATACCAACAGCTCATAGGTAGCTAGTCACTGTCATGTCCACCTCCTAAATATACCAACAGCTCATAGGTAGCTAGTCACTGTCATGTCCACCTCCTAAAATATACCAACAGCTCATAGGTAGCTAGTCCCTGTCATGTCCTCCTCCTAAATATACCAACAGCTCATAGGTAGCTAGTCCCTGTCATGTCCCTCCTATAATATACCAAGAGCTCATAGGTAGCTAGTCACTGTCATGTCCACCTCCTAAATATACCAACAGCTCATAGTTAGCTAGTCCCTGTCATGTCCTCCTAAAATATACCAACAGCTCATAGGTAGCTAGTCACTGTCATGTCCACCTCCTAAATATACCAACAGCTCATAGGTAGCTACTCCCTGTCATGTCCACCTCCTAAAATATACCAACAGCTCATAGGTAGCTAGTCACTGTCATGTCCACCTCCTAAATATACCAACAGCTCATAGGTAGCTAGTCACTGTCATGTCCACCTCCTAAAATATACCAACAGCTCATAGGTAGCTAGTCAGTCATGTCCACCTCCTAAATATACCAACAGCTCATAGGTAGCTAGTCACTGTCATGTCCACCTCCTAAATATACCAACAGCTCATAGGTAGCTAGTCCCTGTCATGTCCTCCTAAAATATACCAACAGTTCATAGGTAGCTAGCCACTGTCATGTCCACCTCCTAAAATATACCAACAGCTCATAGGTAGCTAGTCACTGTCATGTCCACCTCCTAAAATATACCAACAGCTCATAGGTAGCTAGTCACAGTCATGTCCACCTCCTAAAATATACCAATAGCTCATAGGTAGCTAGTCACTGTCATGTCCTCCTCCTAAATATACCAACAGCTCATAGGTAGCTAGTCACTGTCATGTCCACCTCCTAAAATATACCAACAGCTCATAGGTAGCTAGTCCCTGTCATGTCCTACCTCCTAAAATATACCAACAGCTCATAGGTAGCTAGTCACTGTCATGTCCACCTCCTAAAATATACCAACAGCTCATAGGTAGCTAGTCACTGTCATGTCCACCTCCTAAATATACCAACAGCTCATAGGTAGCTATTCACTGTCATGTCCACCTCCTAAAATAGACCACAGCTCATAGGTAGCTAGTCCCTGGTCATGTCCCTCCTCCTAAATATACAACGCTCATAGTTAGCTAGTCCCTGTCATGTCCTCCTATAATATACCAAGAGCTCATAGGTAGCTAGTCACCTGCATGTCCACCTCCTAAATATACCAACAGCTCATAGTTAGCTAGTCCCTGGTCATGTCCTCCTAAAATATACCAATAGCTCATAGGTAGCTAGTCACTGTCATGTCCACCTCCTAAATATACCACAGCTCATAGGTAGCTACTCCCTGTCATGTCCCACCTGCCTAAAATATACCAACAGCTCATAGGTAGCTAGTCACTGTCATGGGCCACCTCCCTAAATATACCAACATGCTCATAGGTAGCTAGTCACTGTCCATGTCCACCTCCTCCTAAAATATACCAACAGGCTCATAGGTAGCTAGTCACGGTCGATGTCCACCTCCTAAATATACCAACAGCTCATAGGTAGCAGTTCACAGTCAGGCCACCTCCTAAATTATACCAATAGTAATAGGATAGGCTAGTCACTGTCATGTCCTCCTCCTGGGATAACCAACCGCTCCTAGGTAGCTAGCACTGTATGTCCAGCCTCCTAAAATCTACCAACAGCTCATAGGTAGCTAGTCACTGTCATGTCCACCTCCTAAATATACCAACAGCTCATAGTAGCTAGCTCCCTGTCATGTCCTCCTAAATACCAACAGCTCATAGTAGCTAGTCACTG